>NW_019103075.1:0-1734 GCF_001856785.1 Myzus persicae | reverse complement strand
ATCCGGTCCAAGAATACAGATCAGGAATCACTTACCGGAGTGCAGCAGAATCATATGTACCACAACCACTAAGTCCTGAGCACCTTCATACCACTGACATCAACAGAACTTGTGTGTTAAATAGATTTTGTTTTTAATAAACCATTATTATATTAATTGTTTAAACATTTTCTTAACTGTTCATTGGGAATCTAGTATCATCTTAATCTCTGACAGTCAGATTATAAAAAACATACATTTATCTATTTAAAATATTTTGGATATCAACCTACAATGTATCAAATAATAAGAACAGGCAACTTAAAAATATAATTTTATATAACTATAAATCTTCAATTTTTTAAAACAAAATACATAAATAAATTTTAGTTTGGTTTCTGTTTAAATGTATTTTATTTATATGATTTAATTTTTTACAAAAAATAATTTCAGATTTCGGAATGTATTGGCTGTTACTTGTAGGAATTGTTATACTGTTTCAAGATTTAAATTTTTACACCAAAAATTTAAATTATCAGTAAACAGTTACTCATTTACTGGATATTCTATAATATTTCAATGGTGGACATTAACTAGTTAATTATTTTTTTTGTTAACTTATTAACTTATTCAGTTAAAATTGTTTTTGTTATAACTTAAGTTGTATTATTAATTTTCATTATCATGTAGTTAAGTTAATTTTTTTTTCGTATCATGTGGAACTAACAGACAATACTAATTTGTTGACTTACTTTGTTTGATTTGTACTCGATTTTGGTAATTTATATTTTAATAATATATCTTAATAATTTGATATTTGCACTGTGTCAAACGTTTTTGTAAATGTTTATGTAAATCAAAATTCTATTTCACTTTATGACTTGAAAATATTGTATCTTTTTTTGTTTACTTCTAACTTTTAACTGAATTCGCAAATTTGAATTACTTTAACTTGTCACAATTAACTATTTTCATCAACTTGTCCAACCTTGAGTATTTGCTATTTCATTGCTAGTAAAATAAAGTGTAACCAATGGTGAATATCTTTTTGGTATTTTTTTTGTATGCGATAGTACATAGTTAGGTATATGATTAAGCGTTAAGATAATGTGATTAAGAATTGTATTTAGAAAACTAAACTTTTGAAGAAGCTCAAGATGTTTCTGTCTGTTGTTATTTTATTTACCTAATATTTAGCATGTCTTCATACCGTGTCATATGCTTTGGAAACATCTATGCATATTTATCTATGTTATTTCTGATTTTATGATTATGAGGTAGTCGATTGTTGACCTGGATTTTTGGAAGCAGTTTTCTTCATGAGTGGTGGGTTTTTAATTCAGTATCTTTCTGTTAAGAGGACCTAATGAGTATTTTATGATATTAATAGTGTCATAAACCCATCTTTCAAAAAGTACACAAAATTGATATGACAATTATTAACAATTCACACTATTTAAATTACTTTTATTACTTTAAAACAAACATAACAATACGAGGCATCATCAAAAAAATTCAAAATTCTCAAATAGTAGAAGAGAGTTTTGCTATCCATCATTAGATCAAAAAGCGGAAAACTTATAGGACACTTAATGAGACATAACCATTTTATAACCAACATGACGGAATGAAGAATTAATAAACGTAAAGGACGAGGAAGACATTCAAAGGAGAGATGATTGGAATGGCTGGATGCTACGGGTATTCACATATGAAAACTCTGGCGTTAAAAAGAGAAGAGTGGAAGTCTTTTTT
>NW_019103074.1:0-1738 GCF_001856785.1 Myzus persicae | reverse complement strand
CTTAGGTAACAACTATAGAGTAGTTATTTTTTGGCCTTCTGTGATCAAGCTGTATGGCTCATACGTCGCCTGATTATATTTTGTGGCTGTTTTTAATCAGTAGGTTTAATATTTTTTAAAGTTATTAAGAAAAAAATTAATGCGTTTTTATTATTCAAGAAAATGAACATACCTTTTTCTCCTACTATTAGTTTGTTATCATACATCTGCCCTAAAAAAGTTTAGATTATACATAAGTAATGACAGCCAATAAATATTACCTTTATATATTTTTTTTTTGGCACCATGTACCTATATTAACTCTCACTAAATGACTGGACCGATGATGATGACAATATTTTTGTGTGTTTCAGTTTGTCACTAGATGTGACTAATTGGTTTCAAAAATCATCTTTTTACGATTGTTGAGGGTCATTTGAAGACAATGGGAAGTCCAAAGGAATATTATCATAGTTAGCCTAACTACATTTTAAGTAATATATGATCAATTAACATTTCACTGTACTAGAACTAGAGCTCTAAGTGATTTATTTTTCATAATAGTAGAAAATTGATCATGTTGAGGACGTACTCAATGTATTTATTTTAGTAAATGTCTAGAATGTTAACTGTTAAGTAAAATGAAACGTCCTACTTACTATAACATTTCACTGCACAATCAAACTCTAAATAATTTAATAGTTAGTAAAACATATGTAAGGTAATTTACAAACAAGATTAGGGCAAGATAGTTGACATCTAAGAGAAGTTAAATATAAAGTAAGAAGATTTTTCTGTACGATATACAATCTGATAAGGAGTCTCATTCTATTTATTAAAATGTATTGCTTACTATTTCATTAAAATAATACTAATTTTATACGTTGTATATATTTAAGTCTTAAATATATACATTATAGATTTATACCTTATAGATTCTTTAAGCATACTAATATTATGTGATTTGTCATATGATGTACTCACCTTCTTTTTTTGTTAACGTTGCATCTATATTTCCAACTACACAGAACATAAGACATAAAGACAACAAAAAATATGTTTAGCCATATTGTTAGGTACCTACAAAAAATTAGTAATAATTATTTCGTTTAGAAATAAGCAGTAAGAATGATATTAAAAAAATGTTAAACAACTGTATTATTTCATAAATCTATTCTAAAATACTAAATGAAATGTGGTCTAGAGCAGTTGTAGTAAATATTAACATCTAGCCTAAAAAAAGACAACTCACCTTTCATCCCATTTTTCTTTTACATCTTCATAATTAACTAATTTTTCATATTATGTCAAGACATTTATAACATGGTTTCAAAAAAATGTGGTGTATTTTAGTAAAAATATATTTCTAAAAAAAGTCGTAATCAATTTATTGTATTCTCGACTTGACAAAAATACCGTCCAACTCAATACATAGAGATAAATTCAACATACATCATTACGATGAAAAGAACAACAAATCGTTGAGCACACAAAACCGTATCACATTATCCAACAGACATAGAAATAAAACTGTATGAATAATTGTTGGTATATGGCCTAAATATTCTTTTTTATAACTATATACGGCTCAAATGTTGACAAAACTCATTAAAATATCAAAAACTTTCAAAAACTTTCGAACTTTTTTGTTGTAACAAATTTGTATTTTTTGTAGTTATAACTGTTATAAGTATAAAATACATAAAACAAGGTTTCTCATAAGTAGGTCATACCACATGCTTTTAAGCATTTACATTAT
>NW_019103073.1:0-1739 GCF_001856785.1 Myzus persicae | reverse complement strand
GGTATATAGCATAGTGCAGCATACACAGATACAGATGTATACAGAATACAGTGTATTCAATACACCAATACAGTGATTTTAAATATTAAAAGGTTTTAAACAGTTTTAATTTTTCAAAAATTTAAATTTTAGAACATTTATAATTTTTAATATTTATTTAATAATTTTTTTTCTATTTTGTATACATTTTCCTGATTATTTTTTTATAATATTATTGACTATGATTCAATGACATATTATTTTCAAAAATATATAATTATTAGCTTTTTTTAATATATCTATTTTGTATTTATTAGTTATTATCTTTAGAAAACAGCTTTTTTTCCCCTAAAAATTTTCACATTTAAAAAAAAGACTTTTTTCTACCATCCCTAAAGCATTAATAAAATATATGTTTAAATAAATGTTTTCTTATTTTACTTTTTTATGCAGTCATGTAGGTAGAATCGTAGATAATATAACCAACGCAATATAATACGGAAGCATTAATTTAATTTTAGTGGAAAAGGTTATTGTCGACTGTCGTTATTATTATATTATTATTTACATTTTACGCTATAAAATTGTAATTAATATAAATATACTGTTGTAGCATTTTTGTTAATGATACCTACATAATAAAACCATAGACAATTTTATTGAGTTGAGAAACTGTTACAAAGATTATACAATTATCATAGAATTTGTAAGTAGGTATCCAGCCAATTTGTAAGGTCTAAAGAGTAAAGAGTAAAGACCATACCTAATATCTAAGTTATGCAAACCTAACCTTAGAGTATATTATGAAAGGGAAGGGTTCAATTTAAAAAATACTTATACTATAAATACATATAAAATAGTATCACGGTAAATAATATGTTAGCTTTATTGACAGACTAATACTACGGGATATTTTTGATTGGTACATACAAGCCCTTCGACTCACTTCTTCATATTATAGTCCATCCTGTCAACAATACCTCCAATAAATAATTAATAAAGGGACCCTGAATAATATTTACTCGTAGGTTGACCTCGTAATCTCCAACAATGTTCAATTTGATCAGTAAGTCAAGGTCACACATGACTAAATCAGTCAAAGAACGCTTAAAAACATATTATTTAGAAGCGTACCTAAATATAATGAAATAATTCATTTGAAAATCACAACTCTTATCATATTGAAATGGCTTGTAAAAAATAATTGCTTTTTCAGTCATAAACGACAACATCATGATATTTTAACTACATGTCAGAAATGATTATTTTAGGCCCTAAAATGTAGGGGCAATAATGGTGGTTGAAGTTAATGAAACAATTTCGTAAGTAAATTTAAACCGCATCAGTGACGAATTCATTCGTATTACTATATCAGTAGTTTAAACAAAGCCAAAGAGATTTTGTTTGCATGTACCTAAGCTCCAAAATTCTGTAATAAAAATGTTCTTAATACGTTGTAAGTACCAATAATTATTGATTAGTATAAATGTAAATTCTATAGGTACTTGCAAGTACCTAATATATAATATAACTGTTCCTTAATACTTAAATTAAATAGGTACCTAATAGCTTTATTTTTCGTGATCACTTTGTACAACCAGTTTATAATTATAATTATAATTAAAATTTCCTAAAGTCTAAGTATAAATAAATATTTTTTCCATTTTAATAAGTACCTGCTTTCACAAATTATTTGTTAGAATGGAATGATTGTATCAATTAATAACTATATTAAACTTTTTTTTTTTTTTTTTTTTTTT
>NW_019103072.1:0-1740 GCF_001856785.1 Myzus persicae | reverse complement strand
TCTCCATTTTTATTCTACTACACGGTAACATTAAATCATCATCAAACAAAACGCAGCAATAAACGACAATGTTAGTGATAACAAAAAACAAAACAAACAATAACTTAAAAAATCATAAAACGAAACATAACAGAAAACAAATAAATCGTAAATTGATAAACGATCATTAAACGTTATAGTTTATTTTCATAATTGTTACGTATTACGTTTATAATATTAATATTAATCAATATTTAATATCATCATATTATTATAATGAACATTGAAGTTATAGACGATTGCAATAAGATTGAATGGCATTCTATGGTTTTAATTTATTTTTAAATTTGTGCCGGATTATACTGTGTAGGTAGTCGGTATAAGATAAACCCATGCTATTCTACGTGGAGCAACATTGTTTTTATTTATTGAATATATTTATTATGATTTCTAGCTCTTTTTATACATGGTTATTGATTAACATACAGTTTACTGGATTTTAAGATTTCTTTTTTTTAAAAAACGGTATGTAGACTATAATTACTTGGATACACAGTATTTTACCAAAACTGTGTCAATTATATGTATCAATTTTATCAAAGTTACATAGCTTAAGTTTTAAATCATTTTTCCTGTTAGGTATCAAAATAACTTTAAGCCTAATGACAAAGTGATTTCTTATGCTATAACTTAAATTATAAAAATATGAGCATTTCTTTGCATAAATAGAAAATTGCATAATTTTGTCTTCCTTTTTTAGTTAAGAATTCCCTACAATGGCTACATTGCACATACATTGCTTTTGAAAATCTACGTAGATAAGAAAATTATAGGCAGTACTTAAAAATTTGAATTTAGTGGATCAAACAGCGTGTAGAATTTGGTATATACCTACTTCTGGTTTTATGTTTAAATTCAATCAATATTAAACATCGATAATCAACGTAATATTGAAAATGTATATTTAAATTTTAATTATCGTTTATAATATTATTTTAGTTGTGAAAATGTAATAGGTACTTCATAATGTTTTAATTTTTAATGGTGTTAAAAATTTGAATGTAAAAATGAAAACTGAAAATGAAAAATGAAAATTTTCAGTAACGACGGATAGAATATGTGAATAACGCTTAAATTTTCAATAACGATAAACGACAAAAATAATAACGTTTAAGTTTCCAATAACGATAAACGTAAAAATATAATAACATTTATACTGCCGATAGCAATGCACATAAAAAATGTATAACGTCTTAATTTTGAGTAAAGTGTAACACAAAAATTGTTTAATGGTTTGATACTAAATAACGTAAAACGAAATTTTTTTCCAAAACGAGCCCTGGTTTCATGGTTTTTTTTTTACTTAGGTACTTATCACAACTATACAGATTGTACCTACTTTAAATTTTTAGTATCTATAGTTTATTTAATGTTTTTGTAAATTTAATTTATAAATGCATATTATGCCCTACATTAATATAAGATTGACGTCTTCAAATTAAAATATGTATGATTCGATGAAATGTTTATTAGATTTACATTTAGATAATTATAAATGTATAACAACTATGGTCTTTCGTCTTCGATAAAACATGCATTGAAACAAGCACTATGATAGTATGATGAACATAATACGAAAGTAATATTATTTAATCCCAATCCATAAGACAATTGAATGTACGCCACTGGTGGTGGGCATAGCCGTTTTCGACCAAAAACGTACCCTTCCCTTTTCGGCCGATTCACTTTTCGACCAAATTT
>NW_019103071.1:0-1741 GCF_001856785.1 Myzus persicae | reverse complement strand
AGTGAGTAAATGGGTTCCATTAAAAAATACTCAAGGTAGAGTTAAAGAAGTAATCCTACGCACCATAGGAGTAATAATTAAAAACCAATCCATATCTGAAATTTATTCAATTGTATTATCCCTATTTGTCGTGTTAACTAATGAATCTGATGGAATTAATGCAGAAACAGGAAGAGACACTCCATGTGAGTATCATAAAAAAAAAATAATTGAAATAACATCAACTGGTTTTGTCAATTACGAAGAATGGTACAATGAAGTGTTTTCAACTGTTGATTCTGAGGAAGAGATTCGTGATTTTATTGAAGAAGATGAAACACAAAATATTGTTCTTGACAATGACAAAAATCCATTTCAGAGTTGGGCTGAAGAAATATTTGAAAAGAGCAAAGAATATATTGAAGAAGGTAATGGCATTAATGCTATGTATTTGCCAAAATTAGTGCCATTAATAATTAAATGTATGCATTTTTTACCTTTATGGTCAGGCTTGATGATCCCAATTTTTAAATATGGAAAATTAACAGCGAGTTCTGCAGGGGTAGAATCAAGTTTTAAAAAACTAAAAATTGTAACTTTTAAAGACATTGACCTTCCTACAAATATTGATTTGTTTTTAGAAAGACACATAATATCTCTTCGTGTAAATTCTCTTTTGCGGTCTTCAAATTACACACATACAAGTGACAACTTTCAAGAAGTAATACCGATTAATCAGACTAATGAATTGCACGAAGATGACTTTATTCAAATTGACGAAAATAATATTAATGATATTATAATGGACATTGAAAATGAAATCCCGATAAAGAAATCTATAACGGTAAACAGTAATAACTGTGAAGAGAACACTGCTAAAGAAGGATGGGATAGAAAATCCAAAAGACAACGAATAACAAATTCGTACTTAAACTCAAACTCACATTTGCGTCATATAGATTTAAATAATTCACGCAGCATGACATCACTACCCAATTTAAAAAATGGTTCAAAAGTTACTGATCTAAAAAGTCGGAATTTAAAAGATTATGGTAAAGTGGCAATTAGTAATACTTGTGCCTTTGATTCACTGGCTTCAATATTCATGGTGGCTTATTGTACAAGTAAGCGATATTCGGAAGAAATAAATTGCTTGGATAACACAAATGAATTTCTTTCTTTTGTATCGTCGATTGTCAAAAAAGGAATCAACCCTACAACATACAAAGAAAGAGCTCAAATAATGTTAAGTTATCTCGAACCAGAAAAAACAAAAATTGACTATGACATAACATTGGTTTCATGCCATGCAACAACAGCATTTGTCATAAAAAAGCTATTTGTAGATATACCTACGGCATTTGATTATACGTTATGTTCAAACCCTAAATGTGACTACTCAACGGAAAACAAAAAACCAGTGACATACATAACATTTCACACAGAAAATAGTCTTGATGGTTTACAAAATTTTTTATTAGAAAGATTATCGATAGATTATTTGACTTGTGGACATATAAATCAATATCAAACCCACCCATGTAGTGGTGATAAAACTATTAGAACCGAAGCATCTACAAAACATTTATTCATAGAAATTCTTAAATGGGAAGGTACTTACAGTAAATATATTAACAAAAATATAACCTACAACCATTATATACAATTATTTATGTTATCGTATTTTTTAATTACAGGAGACATTACTTTCTATCAAGACCAATCATCAGAAGCTGCTCCACAACTAAAAATACCTCTTAAG
>NW_019103070.1:0-1745 GCF_001856785.1 Myzus persicae | reverse complement strand
CATTAGGAGGAACCCATGACTACATAGGCCATTGGGTGTGGGATCGGTAGGGTAGGGTTTTTTTTGGAATAGGTCTAGTAGGTTTTTTATGTTGGTACTGTTGTAACACGTGTTTGTGATGGATGTGTGGCAATAAGGACGAGTTGCTAAAAACCCAGGTGGTCACCCATCCGGGAACTAGCAACGCCGGCCGGTACACTCAGAGCGTTTCCTTAGATTGAGAGTACGACCAAGCCACCAAGCCACTATACCTATTATTATTGAAATTGTAAAACAATATAGTTATGAGGTATTATAAAGATATTTTTAGTACTAATATCTATAATATAATTTACAGTTTATATTAATGTTTATAAGTTCTGATATTAAAGTAAAAAAAAGTATATAAACTGATTTTACAAACATTTTAAAACAAATGTTGGTGTTTACAAAATGTTTATTTGCCTTTTACTACAATGCATATAATGTAGTAATTTCTAGTCAAACTTATTACTATGTCACATACAAATTATAGAGAATTTCTATATCCTATGTATTACATAAAAAAGCGGATAAGTACCAAGTGGGTAACGTTCTGCTGTACAATAATATGGTGTCTAAAGATTCGCTGTAATTACAGTTTTAATATCCATTAATGGGTGTGTTAATTTTGAATTCAATCATATCATTGTATACGAAAAACGATTCTGAGCGTATACAGTCCATCAGCCTATAATATTATACAAAGTAAATTTTATGATAAGTTATTTTAACTATTATAGGCATTAGTACTACAATAGGTTAAATTCATTTTTTCCAAAAAAAATTGCATTTAAAAGTGTCACTGTGTATGCAATATAATTATGTACTCTAAAAGCCTTAAGTACCCACGAATAATATTTTTAAATCATAATAAAATAACTAAAATCGTTATTCTTGGTTTCTCGGTAATTTCGTCCAAATTTGAACTCAAAAAACACACATCATTGTAAAATTAATACATTTATCACTCCTCTCAGAATCTAAAATAGTTCAATAAATTAAATCAAAGTTAACTGACAAGAAGCCAACAAAAAAATATATAAATGAGATGAAAATAATTTTTAGTGAAGCATTGGTTCATACTTCATACTAATATACACTAAAAAAGTTTTTAAAAAGTCATCATATATAATTATATTATTTTCGAACTACTGTCTACATAATAATAATTCTCTCTCCCCGTAAGCTCTTATAAGCCATAAAAGAAACATCCTAGTAACTGTTTGTCCAAAAACGGACAAATTCGTCAACTCGTAAGAAAATCTCGTTTCTTATATACGACCGTGAAAAAATAAAGTAATTCGTTGTTCTCGAGTGTTTTAGACGCGACGTGAATGATTAAAACACGTTATTACTTTATTATTGTAGGTATAAGGTATATACTATATCTAGATATAAGATAGGTTCCTACTACATATTTTTCTATACATAATAATATAATACCTACACAATAATAGATGTATATATTGTGTGTATATATATATATAATTTATACTTCTTACATCATAATATTACTTCCTCGCACGCGAGACACTCGTTCACTGTTTAATATTTTATTACGTGTCATGAATATTATGATACGCGTAAGTGTGGAAATTCGTAAATTGTATAATATTTGTTTCTCCCTTTTTGCTACAAAAACTTCGTCGAGTGCGATGATATGAAATGAGTATTACAAATTATAATAACATTCATTAATTGACGGATGATATTTCATGCACACT
>NW_019103069.1:0-1695 GCF_001856785.1 Myzus persicae | reverse complement strand
GGTCACCCGTCTGGGGCTACGTGACCTATTGTGCCGCCCTGCGGTTGTGGGACCGCCGCTAGTCGCCCTGTGGAAGACGGCGGTGCGGTCCTCCCACCCGCGAGTGTAAGCGGCCCACAGTACTGTGTCCCGCTGTAGCTGCGCCGTGGTCATTCGGCGTACCCGTGCTGCCGTGGTGTTGCTGGTGCCCTCCTCCAAGCTGGCTGACCTTAGCAGCTGTTGGCTGCGTTCTAGCAGTTCCGCCGCTTGTTGGAGGGTGCTGGCTGTAGTCGGTGGTTGGTGTTCCATTTTGTGGTCTGGTGCTGTCCGTCTGAAATGTTATACGCTAAATGCTATTGTGGGTTCATGGTTGGGGGGGTGTTTGGGGTGCTGTGTGTGTGTGTTTTATTTGTGCCGGTGCTGCGCGCTTGTAACACGACACATGAATTTTGCGCGGCGGTTGTTGGTCGGTTAAAAATACTCCCTTACCTACTTGCCGCGCAAGCTGCACAGGTCCCCACCATTTCGGCGCGAACCCGGCGTGAAATTTTTTGTGCGCTTTGGACAGGTGGTGCGCTTTGTAGTACACCATATCGCCTGTCCTATACTTAATTTCAGGTGTTGCTTCCAGTACGTCCTTTTCGCGCTGTGCCCTGTCTGCATTTATTAGATCGATCGGAGCGTCTTTTGTCGGGGACAGTGTCCAGTCCCCCGGCCGTTTGCCCTCCCTGCCGAGGACGAGTACCGAGGGGGGGTACCCTGTCTGGTCGTTGTGTCTATTCCGAATCGAAAATAGTATGGGGGCTAGTTTGGTGTCCCATGTGTTGTGGTTACCGTCGACGAGAAGCGCGCTTAGACCTTTTTTTATTTCCTGGTTGCGACGTTCTACTGGGTTGGCCCTTGGGTGATAAACCGGGGTCGTCCAGCCTTCGGCCCCCCATCGTTCGATCGCGCTGCGCATATCGTTTGCTACGAATTGGGGGCCGTTGTCGCTCAGGCACACACGGGGGTATCCGAAACGGGAGAAGAACTCTCTCTCGAGCGTTTCGGTGATTGTTTTTGTAGTGGCTGTGCCGAGGGGGTACGCCTCGGTCCATCTACTAAACAAGTCCGTGGCGACCAGTAAATATTGTTTGCCCCTACTTGTGCGCGGGTAGGGGCCCATGAGGTCTATGCTGATGACTTCCCAGGGGTGGCGGGGTATTTTGGCGGTTATTGGGTCATCGGCGCGTGTGTTGAGTGGTTTGGTGCACGCACAAATGTGGCATGATTTTACGTATAGTCGAATATCGTTTTTTAATCCCTTCCAGAAAAATCGCTGTCGCACTGCCCTGTAAGTCTCCTTCCAGCCCGGGTGGTTTGCGAGAACGTGATCGTGGTATGTCCATATCACATTCTGCACCTTGTGTTTGGGGATGATTACGGGTGTGTTATCGCGCTTTTTTATTCGCAGTAGGCCGTCGGTAAACATATAAACGTTATTTTTTTCCGCGGCGTTTCCGGTATTGCGCGCCGGGTTGTCCGTTAATACGTTATCAATGATGTCTCTCGTGACGGGGTCATCTGCCTGCCATGTTGCGAGCATTGTGGTTGTAATAAGGGGCCCGCTGGTTGTGGCGCCCGTGTCGGTAGTGGCGAATAAATTATCCGCCGGTGACCTGGTAGGGGTGGGTGGTGTGGTGGGTGCACCTACCAGTCGTTCCTCGAGGCGTTCCT
>NW_019103068.1:0-1748 GCF_001856785.1 Myzus persicae | reverse complement strand
TTAGTCGGGCGGTAGTCTAGTGATAGTCGATTTAAATCGATTTTTTCGAGTCCAAAAATCGATTTTTCGAATCGATTTGGCTTGGCGATTTTATCGTTGAATCGATATTTTTTTTGGCGATTCAATCAGTCGATTTAAACATTTTTTCTTTAGAATTTTTATATTTTCCTTGGAATATTACATTTTTGCGTTGGTCACGCCAAATTCAATTGCTGTTTTTCCCCCACTGAGTACAACTGACTACTACCAACTGATTATACAATATTGAATATACCCAATGCGTGTGCACTGTGCCGTCGTTGTAAAGTAAACAATGTAAACGTGCCGTCCGTGCCGAATGCCGATGCCGATTGTACTGATACTGAAATTCAACCGATCTGTTTAAGCTGAAAATGTGTTGTCGCGTGGCTAGACAGTGTCTACGCCTGCCTCACTGTGTTGTATTGCCATTTGACATTGACATTTACTCATTTGTCAATAATTGTCCGTTTGTCGCGGTAGTGCGGTACCTATTTAATGTTAAAACCATAGAACAATAGATAATAATATGTTTAATAGATCTATTTTGTCATGGTTAAAACAACCAAACAACGGGTTTTCCATGTGAGGGCGTGCTCGTGCGGCACTGCGGCCTTTCTGTTCAGTACCTAATAATAATAATAACAATAAATAATAATAGATTGGTTTTTGACCAGTGAGCTGCTCACTCACCACTGTTTGTGTTTCTACTATTTTTGTTGAGGTTATTGAGTTATTCATTTTCTTATCGTCTTCATAATATTATGATAGTTTATACTTTTATACTTTATAGGTCTATGGCATAGAACAATATATATACCTGTCTATGGTAATATTAGACATTATAAACTCGTGGTAATATTTATAATATTGTAGTGCGGTGTATTGTTATGATATAAATTGTATAATGGTGCAATGGAATTTATTAGGAATATAATTATTTCTCGTTTTTACAATCAATAATTACCTAACACTACAAATGATTGGACTTCCTAAATGTTTTACACCAGGTAAGAAAATCTTTTTAATTGTCTCTTATATTTATAAGTGACTTGTAACAACCGAAATTAAATTGCCGAATCATCGAAAAACGAAACTATCATGGTATTTCGGGTTAATTACAGAATATGATCCGTGTATTTCGGCGCTCATCAAGAAACAAGCAAATAAATCCAGTGGTCACAGACCTGAGATCATACATATTAATATAGTAGGTATCTTTCATCAACAATATGTGAAGAACTCATGAAGAACTGATCAGTCTTATGCTGTGAACTGTGAAGCACCCAATTGAGATTAAAAATAGTCTTTATCTAAATAATCTATATATATAGGTATCTGGATACCTATTAGGTATACAAAAAAAAAGGTTAGTTAAGTACTTACTAAAGATCTCATTAGAGTTTATTAAATTATAATTTAAATTAGGTATAAAATGTGAAAAAAATGCCGGTTTGTGTGAAATGTGTAAACATATTAAGTATACGAGATGACTGAAGACAATATAATATTTATTTGAATAGGTACCTGTTTCTTTGTTTTAAAGTATATATTATTTAGAATACATTTTTTGAAAAAGTATTAAACCCCACAACCCTAGTCTAATAATCACCCATTTATTTATTTGATTGAGTATTGTTGATACAATTTAAAAGTAATCTTTACAAGTATCTAGGTTCCTATGTGTACACTGTACGTCTGTACTTATAATAACTAGCTATTTATTTTCA
>NW_019103067.1:283238-318920 GCF_001856785.1 Myzus persicae | reverse complement strand
AGCCCCGTCAATAGAAAACCTTGCTGGGGTAGACGATGGTTTAGATACATCGGATGAATATAATGATTTAGGAGGTATGACAATGGAAGATTCTGATGTTAAAAAAACTGAAGATATAGCAACTTCTGTACCAATGCAACAGAAAAATGATTTAACGGAAAAGAATAAATCAATACCCAATATTGTGAATAACACAAAAAAACCAGCGATAGCTAACGTTATCGATGCGTCAAATTTCTCCGATGAAAAGCCAGAAAAAGAATTGCCTAAGATTGATGGCCTATCATTTGCAAAGATCAATGATAAAATTTTAAACGAGAAGTCAAATGCAAGTATTCCAATGACAAAGACATTTTCAAAGAACCAATCCAGATTATCATCCGGTGCACATTTCGATAAAACTATGCATGTAGACAATGATAATATTCTTCATGAATTAATTCAACCAACACCTTTGGATCCAAAAACTGGTAAACTTATTTCTATTGCTGATGGTGATAATGGTAAAAATATTGATTTACTTATTCCAAGTGTCCTAAAAAGTGAAGATGAAATTCCTAAAAATATTTACTCTGGAAATTCTGAGAAGCCAGTCAGTATATCAAATTCTGGCCATAATGGTTTTAATCAAAATTCACTCAACTCCAAAGTTTCTATTCCTGTAGGACCTATGTTAATAACTAATAAAAACGAACTGTCATCAGTTTCAAATGTAATTGATCATCATAATAATAACTTAAATTATGAGGATGGAGAACCTAATGGTAATGGACGTGGTGAAACTAAACTCAAGATGGATAAAGATTTATCAGAAAACAAACACATAAATATTTCATATGAACAAATCAAACAAGAAAATAATGCGTTTTCGTATGCAGCTGATAACGATGATCACACCAACCATGAGAACCTTAAGAAATTTGGAAAAACTAAAATGAATAATCCTTCATTTTTAATTGATAATGATGATAATTATTATGATTCAAATCACATGGACAAATTAACAAAAATAAAGAGTGTTAAAAATAATATTAGTCATTTCACACCATCAATTATAGTATCTTCCGAGGATAATTCATCAATAATATCAGATAACAATTTAATAAATGAAGATGATAACCCATACGGTTGCATGCTACAAAAGTTTTCCACAAAATATGTTGAGGGTGGTGATTCGAATAGTAATTTATGGGAAACTGTTCCGCCAAAAAAAAGTAACATTTATAATGAACATAAGGAATTTGAGAATTTTAATAATGATTTAAAACAATCCAATGGTTATACTGTGTATAACGCAATTCCAAGCAATGTTAATAATGATAAAAAAAATGAAATAGAAACTGGAGCTGTCAAAAACAGTTATGACGATAAAGAAAATGCTGATATTCACAATAACATTTACGATGATTTATTCAAAAAAATGTCAGAGCAATTGTTTAAAAAAATTGATAATATTGATGATAAAATTTCTAAATTTGATAAATCATCTAACAATGGCTCTTATATCAAAGAAAATTATAATGTAAGATCTGATCATCCTAGTGATCCTAGTACCAAACAAATTATATTAATGAATGGTTTACCTAATAGTAAACCAAAAAATGAAAATGACATACAAGAGCCTGATTCAAAAACAAATGAATCAGTAGAAAGTATTGAGACAGTAAAAAATAATGAAAGTAATAATGAAAATAAAATCAAGGAATCTACAAAACTACAGAAAGATGAAGATAAAAAACATAAAAAACCAAATAAAAAACATAGAAAGCATGCAGAACATAAAAAGCGTAAAAAGAAGAAAAGTCATAAGAAAAATGAAATAATCGATTATGATGACGATGATGACAGTCATAAAAAATATAAAAGTCAGAAGACAAAAGATATAAAGAATGATGATGACAGGTTTAAGAAAAATAAAAATAAAAATAAAAACAAAAACAAAAATAAAAATAAAAACAAAAACAAAAATAAAAATAAAAATGAAATAATTGATTATGATAGTTATGATGATAATGATTATGATGATGATTATGATGACGATGATGATGATGATGATGATGACAAACGTAAAAAAAAGAGTCATAAAAAAAATTATATTAATGATGATGATGCCAAAGTTTCACGAAGAAGAAAAACTGATAATAAAAAGAAAAAAAAGAAAAAAGAAAACATATCACCTCACGAACGCAGTGAAGTTAATAGCAGTACTAGTCTTCAAATTAATAGTGAAGATAATAATTCTGTAAAAGGTTTAAAAATGAAAAGTAAATCGAAAAATTCCAAAAAAACTAATTCAACTAAAAGCAAAAAGTCGTTGCCTAAAAAGAAATCAAAACATAAGAAACGATCCAAATCTATTAACTATAAAAATAAAGAGATAACTGTGGATGTCAGTGATACAGATTCAAGTTCAAATGAGAATAATTATAATTTGAAAAAAACCTACGTAAAAACTAGAAGTAACAATAATCAAAATAATGCACCAAAAGAGAAAAAGCATAAACATAAAAGGAGTAAACATAAAAAGCATTATAAACCTTTAAAAACTAAAAAAGTGTACAAATATAAAGAAATCCCCGTAAATAATGAAGATAAAAGTTCAGATGAAAATAATGTTAATAATTTAGAAGAAACCTATAATATAAACATTATTAATGATGATAAAGCACTGAAACAGAAAAGGCTTAGACATAAAAGACTTAAAAAAACGAAGAATTTTGATATTAATATTGTAAAAGACACTGACAATCAAGTTCTAAATAAAGATACTAATACGGTGAGATTCGTTATTTAATTCCGATGGGGCTGAATTTCCTTTGTGTACCTATTCAAAATGATCTGAAGAAATAAGTACGTAAATATTAATCATGTTTTTTTTTCAGAAGCACGGATATCAATTCTACACTTTTTATCATCAATACCCATATACTAATCCATTTGGAAGAATTTTTTCTAACCCATTATACATACGATAATACTAATGATAACAACTTAGAAAAACACCTCGTTCTTATTGATCAATAAGTAAACCGTTTTAACACAGGTAAATTATATTATACATCATTATTAGTGCTACTATTTAATATACATATTATACAGTTTACGTTCTACAAAGAAATAAATGAACAGTTTAAATATTATGACGTCTTAAATTCAACTAGGGTTTAAATTCTTGGGAGCTACACTCTTAACAAAACTTAATATAAACTATTTCCCAGCAAGCATTTAAGTCTAACAAAATGGAGGTTAAGACTCTTTTGCTCATTGTCTAGCGTCTCAATATAATTTTAAAATTTTCTTTAAAAATGTAATTTTTAAATATCATACAATTTTATCAAGGTAGTTCAGTGACACAGATTACAAGGTATCTTATTGTATTTTATCTGCATCAATAACTTTTTCTAACAAATATTTTTCTCCGGGTAATACACGGTACCTTCCCACTCAGAAATTTCCCGTTATTTTGAACTATTATAAAAAAAATAATCTACTGTACAAACTACAAATATTATAATTATGCTTTTTTTAATTTAAAAAAAAACTTATATTTTTCGAAATTATTATTGTAGACCGTAATATGAAAACTTTTTTCTTGTTGATTTAAAGTGAGACAATCAATTTATATAAATATTTTTCAAGCAGAATCTATCATGATTATAAGTATTAATAATTATATTATTGTGGAAGTTTTTAACTATATATTGAAACTTGAAAGTGTATGTCATATATTTTGTTGCACCTCTATATTGAAACTTTTTTTTTCTAGGTACCTGTACTTTTAATATTAACCAAATTTATAAACTGTGGTTGTTTTATTACCAATGAACACGAATTTACATCTGGATTTCAACAATTTATAGTTAATAAAATATAAATAATACATGTAAATATATTATTATAATCTTATGAAAAATTAAGTTTAATTATTTTATCATTTAAGATTTAAATTAAATTAATCAACTTCTTAAATTATTTCTCAATATATTCTTGCTATATAAGTAAAACTTGTTTAATTTATTATTAAATAATATTGACAATTATTATTCAGCAATATAAATTAAAAATGTTCGAGGAAGTTATAAGTATGAAAAAAATTTAAATTTAAAAACACTCATAATTCCCTTAAAAATGAAAATATAGATCGATTCACATTAAGAGGACGCCACACCCGCACGTGTTGTCTACGTCTTACAAACGCATCACATACCAAATTTACGCTCAGCAGTTCACGTTTTTTGCCGTTAGCTTAAAAATTAGAGTGAATCGGCTTATTTTGAAACTTGATGATGAGAACTTAATTTGTGTTTTGTTAAAAGTTTTTTTACAATAATTCAGTTTTTAAGTGAGTTATGAGCATTTTTAATTAACATTTATTTTACACTTAAACCTTATTTAAAAACTAAATTATCGTAAAAAAACTTCCAACAAAACACAGATAAAGTTCTTATCTTCAAGTTTCATAATAGGTCGATTCACTCTAATTTTTAAGCTAACGGCATAAAACGTGAACTGCTGAGTGTAAATTTGGTATGTGACGCGTTTGTAAGACGTAGACAACACATGCGGGTGTGGCGTCCTCTTAATTTTAAAACTAATACAACACAAATATATTGTTCCTTTGAATGCTAACGGAGATAACGTATGAGTGTGAGAGTGTGAATTTCTAAGAGAGGTTTATAATATTATATTATTGTACCAACATAAGTTTACATTAATAATATACCCACCAAACTAATTATTATTACAATTATCCTTCCAAGCAAATAGTAGGTGCATCATTAAGTTACACTTTTAATTAATATCGGTAGGTATTAAAAAATAACTAAATTACAATAACCGATTATATTAACTTTTCTGTATAAATTTGTACGTCAAATTAGTTATTTTGTTTTCAAAATATATAATAAATTTACTAATTTGTGCACTAAACGAATATAATTCTGATAATTATACATAATACATATTATAGTAGGTTCAAGATGATAGACGAGTGGACTTTAGTGAGCTAAACTAACACACGCCTGCATTATACAGTAGGTACTACAATCTTGGTTACGCCACTGGATGACGTATGAAAAGTTGACACAACTTTAATAATAAAACCACTACATCGATTAGGCACGGCAGAAACTATGCCAATGACTAGTATATAATAATAATAATTGTATTCATTGGCCAATCTAGTCCCCAATTTGGATCAGTTGTAGATAAAATTGAAAAAGTACGATGAAGTTTACTTCGCATGTTATCACATACAGTTAATTAATCCGGTCATCCAATCTCTGGAGTTGAGGGTCAATGCAATATTGAAATCCAACCATTGAAATCCAGATCCAACTTTATTGAATAATAATGATGGATTGTTCGTGTGTAAATACTCAAATGGCTACATTTACAGCTATAATTATTTATTAAAAATAGAATATTATATGTCATTGTACCACAGTCAATATCCATAAATTACGTTGTCTACATGATACCCACAACTCCCAAATAAAAATGTATCGAGCCTCAAACCCCTGTAACGGCTGTAACGATTTAAATAATTTTGATTTCTTAATAGGTAGTAAATCTAAATTAAAACAATGTATCCTAAATAGTAAATGTATAGGTTATACTTTAATATTAATTAATCAATTAATTTTTTTACCTTATATTGTACTTTTGCCCCACCATGGACGTAAATTATTTATCAAGCAAATAAATAAACAAATAATAATAGTAAAAATTAAAATAATATGAACTATAATTAATATGCATAGTAAATTAAAATAGGTAAATCAGTGGGACCAAACTCTGTACTATAGCCACAATATGAAACATGTGGTAGCAGATTTCTTGTATTATTGGTGGTGAGTGGGTGTTTGGATGGAAGTAATGGGTTACAAAAACGTAATAATAATTTTAGAAAAATAGGAACGGGTGACATGGACAACAAAAGACCAAGCAATACACAGGCGTTGGTAAAGTAAATTTTTCGGGTGAAGTGATAATTTCTTTGAATATTAATATTGTCACATTCACACATAATATAATAAATCAAGGAATATTTATATATAGGTACCTACCTACTACATTATACCAGTAACTGGTAATAATACCCAATAGAAAAAAATAAAAATACTGAACAAAATAATAATTATAAACATATTGACGTACAGTAGGTAGTTACATTAAAAATAAATTCATATTATTCATGTTTCATGCTTGATAAATTGAGTATTCATATTTTAAATATTATGTACATAATATCTAATAAAAGCATGAGTAGTTACTAATTACTATAAAAATCTATGTATAGGTATTATGATATATTTATAATATTATGCGTATTAATAATATTATATATATCATAATAAATTTGTAAAAACGTATGAGTATATATTTTATATCAGCAATAATATTTGTTTTCCACTAATTTAATATCAAATAAAACATAGGTGATTAATAAAAATGCACATAGAAAAATCTATCATAATAATATTAAAAAATATAATAACATTAAAAATATATTTTTTGCGATAGTACTGTCACTATTTTAAATACATTATTGAAGGAATATTCACAAATTACAAATGTTAAGAGTTAAAAATATTTGTGTATACAAATTAAAAACTAACTGGTACTTGTTCCTTCGGGTATTAAATATTAATTCCTCGATATTTTTCTTTTGGGCACTGTTTACATGGGTATTTTTTTTTTTTTTTTTGAGGGTGGTTTATTATTTCTATTTGTATTTTCACCAGTTACCAATACCATATAGTAGGTAGGCACCTAAGTAATAAGTATTCGTAGAGTTTGTCCCCTGTTATACCATTGACCGGTGGATAGGTATGTTTTTCGTCCTTACAATATCATCTGCCTTTACCACCGCGGCAATTGCAGCACAACACGACGAAGCCGGCGATGAGCAGACCGAACAGCACCATGTAATAGTATTTGGTGAAGGCCGTCGACGGTGACGAGGACGTAGTTGCTGTCAACGCTGACGCTGGGGAATGGAACGAACGACTCCCGACGGACGTCTGTCGGCCATCCGCCGCGGTGGCCGTTACCAGAATTCCGTAGGTCTTGCCACCGGCCAGCTCCACCACTAGGAAACGATAAAAGAATATTATATCATACAATTTATTTAAACCGCATTTTTATCTATATACGCATAAAGGTGAGAGAATAGAGGGATCGCTTAAAGGAACTTGGACTCCTAAAATAATTCCAATTCACACCAGAAAAAGTGTCACGTTTTACGGTATTTTTATTATATTTTACAAATATTGAAACGATTAGTTATTAATTTATAATTTTAAAATGATTTATAATAATTGAGTTCTATTTTGGTGTAATTGTTGAGTTTTTTTTTACTGACCCACTATACTTGTCTCATCACAGAAATAAAAACTTACAAGTACCTATTCAAAATAAAATGTTTAGACACTTTTTTCCTGTTTCTACCTATATATAAAAAACAAAGATGATATTTTAGGTATTCATGTAGAGCAAAATGTACTAGGACTAATCTTTATGCTTGTTTTAAAGTTAAGTTGAAATTTATAAATTTTAAATTTTAAAAACATAGTTATGGCGTTATAGATTGATTAAATGTTCTGTTTATAATATTGCAGACAGTCGTCAATATAATTGTTTAATATAGGTATATGTAGAATTGTAGTAAACTAGTTTATGTAGGAATAACCCCAACAAAAACATAACAGTGAAAAAAGGCCAAGTTCCAAACTCCCTCCCAAAAAAATCGGCCTATCAAAGCAGTGAATTCTACATTGTGGCCAAGTCTGTTATTTTTTAATTCATAACCTCAATGCACTCCTACATTAAAGAGCAACACTTCTCTATTATTTGTATTGTTTAGCACTTGGTCAGTTTCTGAATGAGGAATAAACTAGACTTGGCCGCAATGTAGATACCACTACTTTGATAGGCCGACTTTTTTGGGAGGGAGTTTGGAACTTGGCCTTTTTTCACTGTTATGTTTTTGTTGGGGATATCATTTATTTTTGCGGGCTTCAGCGTCGTGGACGACGTGTTGTTATTATTTATTTATTTTAGATTCTGAGCGAAGCGATGAATGTATTGATTTTACAATGATGTGTGTTTTTTTTTTTATTTTTTTTTTTATTTTTTTTTTTATTTTTGTGTCTGTCATCACCTTTTAGGGCAGTAAAACTGCTTCGATTTTCTTCAACAGCAACTTTTCTGATAGGAAAGTGAATCTAGTTGGTACTTTGGGGGGTCAAAAGTAAACATTTCCCAGTAGTTTTCAAAAGCGACGTGAAAAACAAAAGAAAAATTAAGGAAAAACGGGAATTTTTACGCAAAATCGATTTTTGTCAAAATTGATTTTGGTTTTTGGTGTAACTCTAAAGCAAATGACCATAGATGCATGAAATTTTCACTGGTTGTTTATATTTGCATTTTCTATACACGATAAAATTTTGAAAATAATTTGACTTTTTTTGAACGGTTTACGGACATTGTCAGTTTTCAATTTTTTTAGTTTTTTTTTCTATAAATATCAATAAAATTTTATTTGTTGGTTAAAAAAGCTTGAAAATTTAATAGAAGGCTCCTAGTATATTGTTTCAAAGGCATATGAAAAAAATTAAAAATCGTTAGTCACAGTTTTTATTTATAAGCATTTAAAGTTCAAATCTTGACAAAATACGGAAAAATCACGAAAATTAGCAAATTATTTTGAGTTTAAAATTCGTAAAAATTTTTCTTTTGAAATCTAAGGTTTGAAAATGTAATACAAGATTCCTCATAAGTTTGTCTACCTTTGTAAAAAAAAAAATGTCTACTAGAAAGTCAAATTAAATTTTTATGAGCGTTTGAAATTCATATTTTTACAACATTTGATATTCACTCGATTTCTCATGTAACGATTTTCTGTTTTTGTTGTAATTAAAAAACGAATGGCTGTAGACACTTGAAAATTTCACTGAATGTTGATATTAGCATTTTCTAAACACGATAAAATTTTGAAAATAATTTGACTCTTTTTGAGATGTTTACGGACATTGTCAATTTTCAATTTTCTTAGTTTTTTTTTCTATAAATACCAATAAAATTTTATTTATTGGGCGAAAAAGCTTGAAAATTTAATACAAGGCTCCTGATATATTTTTACAATAGCAATTGTAAAATATTTAAAATACATAGGCACAATTTTTTTTAATAAGCATTTAAAATTCGAATTTTGACAAAATTTATCAAAATCTCGAAAATTATTAATCACTGTAATTAAAAATTATAAAATGTTCAGTTTTTATAACTAAGGATTGAAAATTTAAAACAAAGATTCTCATAAATAGTTCATACTGTAACCAAAAAATCTACAAAATACGGTTTGTTGTTGATGTATAACGCATTTAACTACCAAATGCCTAGTGGATATTGAATGTTCTGATATGATTAATTTGGAATTTATTATATAAGTCAATTTTTTTTAAAAATATTTATGTTCATATACCTAGACTGACATACCGCCTCCGCTCAGAATCGTTTTTCTTATACAATGATATTATATCATTGAATTCAAATTTAATTCCATCCATTATACAGTGTCCCACTTGTAACCTACTGTACAGCAGAGCGACATCCACTTGCCCACCTTTTTTATTTTTATTTTTAATTTTTTATTTTTATTTTAATTTTTTTTAAATTTATTTTTTTATACGTCTTAGATTTTCTCTTGTAAGACCGTTTGGGTTTCGGTTGAGGAGCTGAGAAATTAGACTATATATAATTCAACTACAAACAATTTCTTATTACCATATTGTAACGCTGTTTGAAAGTAAACGTTTATGCGTGCTAAGCGCGCCACTTCATACGTTTAAAAATACACACTCTGGAGAGGCATTCATTTTGAAAAAAATTCAATTTTTAGATTTTTCCCTTTAGTTAAACTGTAAAATCTACCTTTGTGCCAAATTTCACGTTTCTACCTATACGGGAAGTGTCTTATAATTTTGATGATCAGTGAGTCAGTCAGTCAGTAACAATATTGCAAATTTTGAAATCCTGCCATTTTGAAATGGCACAATATTAAGGGATCATTTGCTTACAGCGTCCTAAGCTACTAGAGGTTATTCTGTGTTTTAAATTTCAAAAGTTTATCTTAAGAAGAAACAGAGATATATGGGTTAGAAAAAAAGGGCGAATTGGTTCGTGTACATATGGTACCTAACCTAACCTAACGTACATGTGTATACATACACATACACATTACACATACACTGGCATTGCTGTAACTTGGCCTGGCGCACTGCCGTGAGCTCAGATATATTGTAACAACTATGTAATTAAGGATATTGGTTTGTTATTATAGCCCCGCCACTCAGGTTTTGTTTTAGCCCCGCCATCCCTATACCAATAAATACATCGTATAAATATAAAATGAGTTTATTTATTGATATTAATCTAATAATTCGATGATAGATACATTGATACAATATTTAAAAAATTAAAATTGAAAAATGGAAAATAGAATAATAATACTTTTTAAACAATGATAAATTAAAAAATCTATAAAAATGTTATAATGTTCAAAATTATGGTTTCTGTGATTCCCAAAACTCTGCTATATCTTTTAAGATGGTGTCAAACGGATCACTATTTATTGGTACGTATTTTCCTTCGAATTATAAACATTATAATATCAATTAATAACTTCATTATTTTATATTTATACGATGTATTTATTGTTATATGAATGGTGGAGTTATATCAAACCCGAGTGGCGGGGCTATAACAAACTAGTACCGTTGTAGGATTATCTGTTTACATGCATTTATGTGCTTTCAATTGTGAATTAACTAAACCTAATTGATTTTAAACCGAATTAACAGCTGTTTAAATGTATTTAACTCTGAGAGTTAACTAATTTGAGTTTAGTTAAATTACATGTACATGTAACAGTAGTATAAGTATAGAGCGTAGACTCATAGATTAAATATAAATAATGTATATTTAATCTATGGTAGACTGTACTGTAGAGCAATGCCTTTAATAATAAGTATAGAATAAATTATGATGGAATCAATTGTTTTTTAAATCAAGTTCCAACTTTAATAGTTTTAAACGTATTCAAAATAATTGGTGGAGTCAATCTTTATGTAACTTTAAACATGAATAAAAAAATAAGTGTTGTATCTTTTGAGTTTTGGTAAAAGAACATTTTCACTGGATTTACTAGTCAATATTCTCTAAGGTTTTGTTTGCAAAATCAGTATTTTACATGAAAATAAGCTTTATGCACATAGTTCCAAATTTAAACTCTTAAATGTACAAAAAATAATTAACAAAAGATTTTTAGATTTTTTCAGTGATGGCATGAATGTATAGGGTGCTATTAAAATTTCAGTAACAAATATCAAGAATTCAAAATTTTATTCATAATAAAAAAATATCTTCTGAGCGAATCTCAAAATTGTTTGTTTTTAAAAGTAATGATTTCTCATTTGTTTCATGCTTATTTAAACATATACTATATACCCGCTATCATTACCGTGTACAATTATACTAATATACGATTTAACGAGTTTTGAACAATTGTTTATTTCTACTTTAATTAATAATTAACTCATATGAGTTCATATAAGAATCGAACTAATCCAAGTTTAGTTTTTGTAGGTTCTATCTACGTCATGATATAAACAACCAACTAAAGGTACGGTTTCCCTGCAACGTCTGGACGCAGCGTCAAGCGTCACTACTGGTCTGGACGTAGGTCGCGTCTAGACGCCGCGTCCGACGCAGCCATGCTGTTCTCGCGTCTGACGTTGCAGGGAAACCGTACCTTAAGAAATATGATCAGAACTTTTTGACAATCATATCTTTCGGTAGGCACGTGACGTAGCGTAACGTATACTAAAAATAATTTTAAGACAATATTATGATCATCAAATAATATGGGCACAGAATAGATTAATCTATGCGTAAGCAATTTGGGTAAACAAGTCAGTGACGTGAGCGTGAACTTCAACCAAACCTGGCTTTTACGATCATACAAGTTGCTTATATCGTGTGATACGTACTACGTAATACATAGTGCTAACAACGACATAGACTATAGAGATACTATAATATTGTCTATATTATTTACTCTATCATGTACTACGATAACACGGTCCTGTGAAAACGTAGATAATAAATAATAATATGGTATAAAACAGTGTTTCTTAACCTGTGTTTCTCACTTAGGGGTTCCGCGAAATCACTTTATCTACATTATCCATCATTTATACTTTTTTAAAGATAATTTTCATAGGGGTTCCGCATAAAAACAATATATTTGTTTGGTGTTTCGTGATATCAAAAAGGTTAAGAAACACTGATCTAAAAAGTTGAAAACTGACTTTTACCGGCGGAATTCTGTCGGTAATAAAATCTGTGATCAGCCGGTTAGCGTTAACCACGGTTTAAGAAAGAAGTTGAATAGAAGCCGTGTCATTACCTGATACTGTCTTAACTGGACATTGTAAGAAAGGCAAAAAGATAATATTTCAAATCTCGTACTAGTCGCATTACAGTAGATCACTTACTAGTCATCTCGGTTTTATTATAGCACTTAGCGACCACTGTAGATAGGTCTAACGAAAAACTACTAAATAGTAAATAATATCCAACTGCCAAGAAACCGAAAACAATCAAGTTAATGATAAGTGATAACAATAAGATAAAACCGTCTGCTACTCTGGTACCACATGTTTTTATCGTTCAGCATCGTAATAATTTGGTAGCGGACCATTTTTACACTATACATCTTTACTTATACAGTGTTATACCCACAGTTTTATAATGTCTATGGTTAATGGTTATACTTTAATACTTTATACCTTATAAGATCTACACATATATTTATATATTTATATTATGTAATGGTTACACCTTATGGCTTATACCTTATAAGGTCTACCCACGTGATTTACACCGACGTCAGAATATTTCGAATCTTCAGGCACAGAATAATTATTCTGTGCTTCAGGTCTGTCGTCTGAGATTGTCTTATCAGTACCACCAGTATCACTTCACCCGCGACCCATTCCATCATAACCCGCTCTACCAGTCGACACTCGACACTGTTGATACTTGATACGACATTACGACATTACTTGCTGTCCCTTGTTACGGGCTACGAATTCTACAGCATAATATTAAGTATTAGTGATACAGTAGACAATTATTAAATAAAATATAACATAAACTTTATACTCCGTATTTCTACATCCGGCGCTGATACAATAAGTAATTCCAGACTCGTATCTATAGAACTCAAAATTGAAATATGATTACGAAAGGCTGTAGCTTGGCCACGGTTTACTTACCGCAACGCAACTGCAAGTTATATTATTATAACTAACCAGCCATTCATTCAGCGTAAGTACCTATGCTCTAATGAGTAATGATTAAATTTGTTTGTGTTGTGTTGTGGTGTCGGATGTTATTATACCTACAATATAATTATTTAGTTTTTCACGCATTCGGTATCCCGATGAACTAGGAACGTGTAATATTTACCTATCTATATTATTATTCGTTCTGGTGCTGTAATCGTGCTTATTGTATTGAGTTTAGTTCGACCGCCGCCGAGATAAAATAAATAATAATCTCCAGGATAAAATCAGGACATTTTTCATGAACAATGATATTTCCGAATCCCGGTCCCGTCGTTATTTCGAAATATTATATACTCCCACTCCAATACTCTTGGGCACGCTTAATTATCTTTCTTATCCATAGACATAATATTATTGTTTTTAATGTCTAGAAGATCTTATCTTCTAAGTTCTAAGACCGTGATGTCTACTAAGCTTATCTTAAAGATGGCTGAGTGGGGGGTTGGCATATGCCATATAGTTGATCAAGTATTCCATATTCAAGCACACTGCACAGATTACAACATGGATCTGTGTTTCAATCTGTAATCTTTAATTCAAGTTTCAACCTATTATAATATTATACAATTATTCGAAACATTATAGCTAGCAAAATAAAATTATTTAGGAATATTAATTAATAATTATAATAGAGAAAAGTTATAAATATGCTTTGTCACTAATAAACAATGATGCAAATATTAATTTAATTTAGCCTGGTATTGCTATTAATAATAAAGATAGGATAATTAATAATTTTATTTAAATGTGTCAACAATGTATGATCCAACAGTGTACGGTGGGTCTATATGTTGTTCAGTGTACTGTCATCATTGCATATTTGTGTAGCTATCAGGGGTGTATTGGTGGGTATACTAGAGTTTACAGAATATAGTATGTATATACCCATAAGGCCATAACAATACCTGTAAAGAAATACATTTATACCCAATTTCAAATGTTATTCTTTAGGTCCACGGTATATTATAGTGGTATTTTATTTTATTTTTGCAGCCTAACATTTTTCTTAATTTTTATATTCTGAGCAAATGCGGACACTTTAATATTTTTTATTAGGTTAAGACTATTTTTGGGTACTAAAAGTCATTTAGATGTTACGTTCAGCAGTTAGCACCCTTGGAGATAAGACATTTCTTTCATTTAATAGATACTTAAGAAAGTTAATTATTCAAAACTATCGATACCAATGGGTTGAATATTAAAATATGTCAGTCACTAGATTTTAACAAAATTGGTTTAAGTTATTTAGTCATCTTTAGTGCAGTAGTAGATAACTAGTGTTATTTAAAATCTGATAAATTAATTTACTATACTCATTCACAAACCCCAGGTAAAAATAAATAATACAAATAGTTTTTATAATTGTATGTAATGTTAGGTACTTACAACTTACAATCTTCAACAAAAAAAAAGTTTGTGTTAAGTTGATAGTTGTAATATTAGTATAATATATAATTTATAAAAGTTGCAAGTATTTAGAATAGTAGAACAATAGACATCTAGTTAATGAGACAAGTGAGGGTAAAAGAATTATTGAGTTATTTATTTGGAAAAAATGGTGTATACCCAGATATTTTTTATCAATACATCCCAGGTAACACAAATTCATATTAATGTGAGTGAGCTATGTGATAAGAAAATAATAATTATTTTTTTTCTTCTGAACGTATACAAATAATAATGATGAACTATGATTACAAGGGCCCGGATTTTGTTTTGACTTTAGTTACAATACAATACTATCATATTCTCATGCAATACGTTTTATTACATAGAAGTTATTTTTGAAGTACTAGCTTCTTAGCCTTTAGAACTGGGTTTCCCAAATATTAGTCTCAATTCCTTATTTCTGCATAAAAGGCTGCAAATGTTTAATATTTTCAAATGCACATAGTGATAATATAAAGTCATAAGTGTTTGTATAACACTGTAGCCCAATCTTACAACAAAAATAGTGGCTTAACTGTAATTTTTTTTTAAATTGAATTAAGTTTATATACTTAATATGCAACAACTTTCTTAAAAATGATAGAAATTTAAAAACTCATAGATTCCTTGAAATTAATACAATGAATAATCAAATCGGTGAAGTGAATAAGTTAGGTATGTTTAACAGAAAAATATAAATACATGAAATATCATACACCATTGAACCTATCTAATGACTTAATTAATTTTTAAAAAAATTACGCTGTTTAATATTTACACCTACTTATGTTAAAATAATTTGCAGTATTGACTTAAGATTTTCAAAAAAAAAAATGTAAAAATATGCCTATTCGGTATGGAGGTTATTAATAATTATTGTGGTTAAGCCCCCTCTAGGTCACCTTTAGTTTGGCCGGAGAGAGTACTCCTCTGTTAAATTGCTGTATATTGACTATAAATGTATTTGTTGTTATTTAATTGTTTATCATTTTAATTTTTGTATGCACGATGCACCTAATAAAATAAATTGCCTGAATAATTATAACTGAAACAACTTTTTTTGTTTATAGACTTCAAAGAGTTATGGTTTTTGGTAACTAAACTATTTACAAGTATGGTTGAGTCAATTGATTTTGAAAATACAACTTTATTAAGAGATTTCAATGAAACTCAACCTATTCACGAGTGGTCCCCTTTTATATGTGATGGACCTTCACATATGCCTACTTTCAAAGTTTCATTATATTTAAACAATCTTCGGTTTAATGGCTATGGGTCTTCAAAAAAAAAAGCTAAAATAGATGCAATAAAGAACTTCAAATTATTCACTCTAAATCATGATAATTCTAAGGCCAACCATACTGTAGAAAGTGATATACTAGTTGACAAAAGAAAATGTACTGATGATATAGAAAACTCGCTATCAAAAAAACTTGCTACAGAACATCAAGTCCCGGAACATCAAGTCACTGGACATCAAGTCACAGAACATCAAACATCAGCAATATGCATCCTACATGAAATATTTGCAGGACAAACCTTGGTATACGAACATGAGCAGTCTCATGGTATATTAGAAACAATTAGTGTCATGGTTTCTGGTAATAAGTACATAGGTTATGGGAAAAGTAAAAAAGAAGCCAAAGAAATTGCATGTCGTAACGCTTTAAAATCCTTGTATGATGCTCAGCCAATAGATAATAAGTTCAAAAATCAAATAGAAATGTTGCGTACTGATTATAATGATGCTAAAATTATTGATCATTTTGCTAGAATCACAGATATGGTATATCAAAAATTAGAATTTAATCAAATCAAATTTAAAGAATACTCAGTCATTGCAAGTATTATCAAAGTAAATGAATTATTAGTAAATAATTAATTTCTTAATATTTATTAACGTACCTATTATTTGTTTATGCAGATGACCAAAGATGATTTGAGGACAGCTCAAGTAATTTGTTTGGCTACTGGTACAAAATGTTTATCTGGTAACTATTTGAGCCTAAGTGGTGAATCTTTACATGATTGCCACGCAGAAATATTGACCCGCAGGTGTCTTTTAAAATTCTTTTATAAAGAACTCATGGAATCAGTGAAGGGCCTTCCTTCTATATTTATCTCAGATGATAAAAAATGTAAGTTCAAATTAGCAGAAGATATAGCATTTCACTTATACATAAACACAGCCCCTTGTGGTGAAGCTAGAGTATTTAGCTTCTGTGACACAGAACACCAGTTAAATCGTTTAAACCGTGGTTTACTTCGATCAAAAATTGAAAATGGTGCAGGTACTGTATCTGTGTTTGGTAGAGAAGTTCAGACATATGATGGAGTTGCTCAGGGTGAACGTCTTGTTACTATGTCATGTTCAGACAAACTAACACGATGGAATGTACTTGGACTTCAAGGCAATTTATTATCAAATTTTGTTAAACCCATCTATTTAGAATCAATATCAATTGGAAGTATATTCAACATAAATCATATGAAGCGAACAATTTATGGTCGTGTTGAAAACTGTATTGATAAATTACCACAAGATTATAAGTGAGTAAAAATTTGCTTATTTTAATCTTTATTACATAACTATATTTTACTTATAGATTACAGAAACCTCAACTTCGTGGTTATGGTATACTTCCTCGCAGATCTGTTACACAATCACCACACTGTGTGAATTGGATTATAAATGAAGGAATTGAAATTATTAAAGGAAGTATGGGTAGAACAATCGAAAACAGGTTGTCCAGAGTATGTAAAACCTCATTGGCTAAAGAATATATTAAACTGTGTAGTGCTACAAATAATCTATCAACTCTTATTGAAAATGAAACAAATATATTTTATGATTCATTGAAAAATAAAAACAAGAATTATGTAGCTGCTAAAAATGAATTATTATCAACATTTAAGTCATTAAAACTTGGGACTTGGGTACATAAGCCTGAAGAACTTAAAAGTTTTGAATTAAATGTTGGTAATACAATAAATAAAATTGATAAAATACCATTATAATAATAATATGCATTGGATATTTAACTAAGAATATTCAAAGTTGAGACAATTTTTTCGTAAATTTTTATTTATTAAGTTTCTATAACAGTGTAAACTATGAATGGTGAATTAAAGAAAGGAGCAAATAAGGCATCTATCCACCTTCCCCTAATTTAGTATTTAATTTATATAAATAGATGTTACTTTCTGACTTATTATCATTTATATGTAAAACTGACCATTATTTTATTTATCTGTAGTTAAATACACAAATACATCACTGAAGACATTTTTCTTTACTTTGACTGTTTTTAAGTGTAAATATTTTGTTTTTAAAGATTGTATAACTTTGATGCCTGCCTCTATCTGTGATCCCTAGTTAATATTAATAATAATAAAGCATAACATTGATTAATTTTATAACATGCAAATGTATTTAAAATTGGTAATGACTTCACTGCTACTCCTAGTATTTGGTACCTTTCTCAATAATAATGTATGATTGTCATTTGTCAAATTTGTTAACCTCTCTTATAAAATAAAATATAATTCAATTTGGTCAGAGGAATGTACAAAAAATAAACATAAAAAATGTACCGATTATAAATTATGTATTGAATTATTTGTATTCATATATTTAAATAATTTTTCAAATACAACCATTAATATTATTGAATAAACTAGCATTTTTAAATTTTTAATTCCAAATAAAAAAATTAAAAATGTACCAATGTGTTAATTCTCTAAATCATCATAATATATAGGTAATGCCTTCAATGTGTTATAGTTAACAAATAATTATTCATTTATTGTAAATACAATTTATACTATGATGTTGAGGTTAAAAATTAAAATTACTAGTAGAGTTAGGATGTTGATGACTTCTGCATTTTTTCCTTTGATTCTATACAATGCTAAAAATTTGTTTTATGGTCCCTTGATGCAAAATATTCTAATTTTATTTTGTATTTGTAGGTACTTAAATGCACTCTTTTGTTTTTTAATGTCATTTTTCAACATTTTAAAGTCATTTTTTCATCTGTTAGGTCATTTTTTGTAGTTTTAGTACAATGTGGGGCATATTTCTCAAATTTTAGATTAGAGCAAGTATTAAACACAAATTTAATTTATTTTGATTATACTTATATTATACTTATATATTTACCAAGATCCAGGGGATAACAACTCAAATGTCGTCAATAGATTCAAAAAAATATCAAATTACTAGTCAACCTAGAACAATAAATTAACAATTTATTTGATGAAGGATACTTTGATATATTATTAGACCATTCTTACATGAAACAAAATTCTTATTTATCAAAAGTGTTGACGAGTCAGGTCTAACATAGTCAGGTCATTGGCTATTATTGCAAATGTTCAACCACCAAACATTGTGAAAACTACTATCATTGATTATAATTCTAATATTTGTAAATTGTAATCAATGTTACTATTTACCATTGTTAATGATGAAGATATAAATGTGCAAAATTTGGAACATGAAGGTAATCTTAATAAGGGATTACTCTCTTCAAATAATTTTCAAGAAACTAAATTTGAGTTAGAAATAAAGATGAAAGATAACTAAAGAAAAATGTACAAAAGAACACATATTGATTTAAGGTATGTCTGTAATTAAAATGTTTAATGTTACATTTTAGATTCTGAGTGAAGCAATGAATGAATTGAATTGATTGATGTTCGATCAATTTGTATAGCTAAGGATTGAAAATTTATAACATGGTTTCCAGGGGCGGATCCAAAGTTGGGAAACTGTGAGTCAGGCCATTACAAGAAGCCACTTATTAAGGTTAAAACTTGATTAGAAATCTTTACTTGTATACAATAAAAAAAAATGCATTGTACTGAAAGTGTATTTTCCTCAGTATTTAAGTTGGCAGATTGATCTAAAATATAGACGAATCGATTTCTTAAAATATAATACCTATAAATAAAAGGTTCTGGTAAAAAAAACATACCTAGTTATTAGTTATGCTATTTAATTATTTAAGTTATTAGTTTATAATCACATACGTACAATAATAAATAATCAATTTCAATGTAACCTATGGTTAACTTAAATTACTGAATTAATAAAATTGTACTTCCAAAAACTCACCTTGGTCTTCATGGCATAGTGCTTAAAACAAGAACTCCCCGATGGGTAATGCAACATTATTGTTAAATATTAACTACTTAATAGGTGGTATTTAATATAATATAGTATAATATATAATTAATAGAACATTAGCTTGTTTTTTTAGAAAATTGAACAAAGGATAAAATACTTTTATTTCCTTTTACTGATTTTTCTTTTTCTTTCATAAGTCTTCTCGCCCCACCTGGGAAACGAGTTTTTTTAAGGTGGCTGACACAATTCTAGCGGTTCCATTTGAAGTTCAATTTTAAAATTTACAACTGCTTATAATTTAAAAAATAATTATTTATTAAAACATTTAAAACTACCAAATACAATTCACATAATCAAAATACTTCTGTCATTCGTGATGGACGTCCGTCGATGACAATATTATGGTAACATTGGTTATTTGTTGACAATTCACTGTGGACTTAAATAGTTTATTTTGATTGTATGGCAATCAGGAATATCATATCATTACGTGGTAGAGAGACAGCGAGATATTATAGAAATAGTCACAGAATTATTATTATTCGGCTACGCCACTACAGATTCACGCCAGATTATATAGTATAAATAGTTTCACTAGTTTTGTTCTGCCTGTTCTGGGAACGTGCATGTCGTCGCATTCGACCGCGGCATACACAATTTTGTACATTATTACTAGTATTACTATAATACTATATCAATAGACCCATTAATATAATATACATACAATTATAATATTTATATAATTCACTATTTAACTATAAGACTTATTTTCAATTTTGAAATATTATCTAATTTTATCGGCCCAGGGATAGTATATAGATGATACGTCATACATAGTAAAATATGATTAATTCAACTTTGAACTTTCTACTAAAACGATCTAATATAACATATAAATTAAGAATTGAGAAAATTAAAATTTATTTTTTATTTGTAAAGTAAATCCAAAGGGTACAAGTGTCTAGCTACCCATGAACCCATGATCTGAAAAGAAGCAAATTCACCAAGAGGCCAATTTTGTCAGGAAATATTAACTGTGAGTCAGCTGACTTCCTTAACCCCCCCCCCCCCTTAGATCTGCCCCTGATGGTTTCTCATAAGTCATAAGTAATTGATATTGTAACCAAGAAATCACATTTTTAATAAATATTTTATGATCCAATTCAGATAAAATGAAATATTTAAATGAAGAATAACAATTTTAGATATTTTTTTGTAATTTAAAAATATTATTTTTAGGAAATTTTTAAACTACATAAAATGAAATGTTTTTGTCAACAATAAATTCAACCTATAATGTCTTACTCATAGAATAAATAAATTAAGTAATAATTATATCATAAAATAATATGCATAATTATATAAACAACCATATCAACAAAATATAAGTAGATCACATGTTCCTAACAATGGTACTTTAATACTTACCGCTTTTGATATGGCTATGAAAGTAATTTAATTTACTGCCTTTTACCCATAAACATTTTTTTGAAAAAATGTATAGATACTGTGGCTCAGTACTTGTTGTAATTAAAATATTTTTTAGTAAGCTTTTTCTTTATACTTTTAACTTTTAAGTACCTAATTGAATAGTGCAGAACTGCAGTAGCATCAATGGGGACTATAGCCCCCACCCTATTGACTTTGTTTATTTCAGTCTATATGACTATATTATAATATGATATTAAAAAATAAAAACATGATTTAACAAAAACCGTATAGCCTTCCCTCTATACAAAATTCCTGGGTGTTCCACTGCAATAGAGTAATACCCATACATATTTATTTAGATTCTACACCTACCTAACTTAACTATATTCAAAATAGAAACATGGATACGCATGATATTATTCTTTTCTTGTGGACACTATTCATGATAATATTATATATAATTGATTTAAGATCAATAGAAATAGCACTCCAAGATTAAAATTAAAAAATGTAATCCAAATTGGTGTACCTACCTACATTGACATACTATCTATATAGTATATATCTATATATGCTATCTATATTCAGGGCAATACATTTTAGTATTCAAATCGTTACTCTACACCAGTGTTTCCCAACCTTTTTACCACCACGGACCATTTCGACAATATTTTATAGGTCGCGGACCACCTCAATTTTACGCAAACTAGGTAGACCTTTTTTTTTTTTGCTCATTAACAAGAATACACAAAATTTATTGAAAATGTTTTATTATTTTACTGTACTATTATATATAATTATTATACTTTACTAATAATTTACTTAGTGTGATTTTTGTGGCTGTATTTCTTTGACCAGTTTTTCAATAATAAAATATTTTTCGCTGTTTAAAAAAAAAAAAATAATTTTTAATAGAAAACTAAGAAAGGTACCGCCGACCACCTATGACTGGCCCACGGACCACCGGTTGGGAAACACTCCTATACAGTATACAATACATCTATCTCATCTCCGGGTTCTTAGGTTTTTAGATTATTAGAGATTTATTTTTTGGATATCGTGGCTAATACTCAAATCTCAAGTCTATGTACCAGAAAACGTTTTCGAACAAACGTCAAACATACACGTTTAATAATACATTATAAACTATATGTTTATACAAACAATTTTCAATCAAGCCTTAAAAACGGAAAAAAATCTTACTAAATCTATATAGTTAACAGGAAATTATGCTAGTCTATACTCTATAGGTAACCCTAAAAAGTTGAGCTATAACATAATAATTTCTTTTTTTACAGAAATAGGCATAGGTATCTATGTTAAATGATTCATATTAATTACTTTTATTTGATCCAAGTTACAAATATTTAAATGAAAGATAAAAAGATCATTAATTATTATTTATAAATTACCAATTTATGTTTATTGACTTTTTATTAAATACCTAATGTATATTTATCGCATCCGTTCCTGAATTAGTAACCAGTAGATACCTAACCTAACTATTCCATAAAACAAAAAGCGAACATCAAGTGCCCAAGTATTATAGTTTAGGTACCCATAGACATATAAAACAACTAGATAGCGGTGAAGCGGACTGTATATTACATTCCCACAGGGACGTTAAAGTCGTGCGGCCAATAATATATAAACAGAGCAGAGAGCAATACTTACAAAATAACTCAATAGATAAGATACCTACATATATATACCTATATTTATATGATATATACCTATATTACGAGTATATGTATATTATATTATTATCAATCATACAATTTCGCACTGTTGGCATATGGCTACCGACTTCAATATTATCCTGTAGTCGGCTATCTAGTTGTTTTATTTTATGTCTATGAGTTTACCTAATAAAATACAATAAATACCTACTATTTTTCAATATCCATACTGTACTTTTTTAAGGTTATATGTTACATCTATAGTTTGTTATTAGATTTTCAACAATATTGCCTTTTTTTACTTTTTGATTGTAATTTGTGGACTTAACCTAGTAGGTATTACCTACTACCTACAGATCATAGTCCACAGGTATGTACCTATATCATACTCAACCACGAATAACTATGAGCGCTTATTTTATATAAATGTACCGTGTTTGTGCACTATATGGGTGACTTGAACATCACATGACCTATTGGATGTTTATAAGCCCTTTGCCCATCAATTCAGCAGTCACTATGCGCCTATGCTTGGTACAGATGCTGGATGGAATCGCAATTGGGTGAAACGTGTTTTTTTCATAATCTATTCAGTCTAATAAATAATAGTTTATACTTAATAATTTTTTTTTTAATTTATCTTAGACCGGTAACTATAACCATTAGCTGTTTTTGTATGTTTGTAGGTTTTTGTTGGTTTTTAGGTGGGAGGAATGGTAAGTTTTAACACGTGTGTTTGTGTTTGGCAGAATTTTTATTGGGCACCCATAGGTTTCTGCCATGCCTGGTTGGAGGATGGCGGCCTCTCTCTCCAGACAAGTGTTTACTCGGAGAAAAGTGCCGTCCGTGATCGAGATTCGAACTGGCGACGGTGCAAGTTGCAACCGACGGCTTAGTCCACTCGGCCACTCCGTCCCCCGCTTAATAATTTAAAGTGGCGATTAGGACATGTCAATATATTGCTGTTTTTAACATATATAGGTAATCATAAATCATAATGGGTTTAATAATAATAATACAATGATGTATTATGCCCTGCGTAATAATATTTGTTCACGGTGTTCAATATTTTAAAGTGTCCAATAATCGTAGGAAATCTGATGGATATAATATTACCTTTTCCGTTTTCGAATCTCACCTACCTATGTATCTTTTGTTGGCCGCGGTTGACGCCGACCCGAGTTCTGAGCCATCACGCGCATCGTACCACTTCACCACGTATCGCTTGACGCGATGTTCAACGCTGGACTTATCCATCGTCCATGATACATTGTAACCGCTACCGGATCGTTCAACTCGTATGTCGAACGGGTGGTTGTCGTCGATGAAACTCGAAGATTTTTCGCGCAAATCATCAGTCGATCGGCCGGTAGATTCTACAATTACGATAATATAATAATAAGAAGAAGAACAATCATTTTATAGAAATACGGAAACCACAAAATAATAAAAATTACATTTTATTTTATAATTACCATGTAGGTAGTTAAGGGACTGGATCCGGTTCCCGGGCCTATATCCTACTATTAAATGAACAATATCGGGTCTTATAATATATAGAATACAATTAACTTTGTTTTTAGTTTTTAGTGTTTATACCCTATAATGATATTTTTTTTGAAAGAAACACCTTCATTTTACTCAGTAATTTCTAAAAGAGTGAATTTATACCAGAACAAAATACTAAAATATATATGAACGTAAAATTTGCCATGTTGTGCTTTGTAAGACATAGACAACAAATGCCAGTATGGCGTCCCCTTAAATTATACTTCCTCCCTCGCCCCCAATTGCATAATCCTGGCTACTCCATTTATATCTACCTAGATCATATTTAACTGTTTAACCTACCTGACTTCACCCTGAAAAAAATGAAAAAAATGTATAAAATACTGCACTATATCGGCGTATTTCGGTTTTAGTGTACTGAGATGGGTAATCTACTTGTGTCAGATTGAAAATATAGCACTCAGTGTCCCAGTATACTTTTAATATAATAGCTCAAGCTAATTTGTGTAGTTTCTGAAATGTTCATCAACATTAGGCGTGTAGCCGTGTAGGTGGGTATAGTTTTAAATCTATAACCTACCATAAGGACAATAACCATAATAGCAACCCTACAAATAAACCAATTCCTGAGCCTCGAAGAAAATGTACCTAATTTGGTGTCCATTGCAGTTCAGTAGTCTACAAGTCTTTAAAGCATAAGCCTTATCCAAAATTATATTGTACATACATTTTTATACATGCAGTGGTGTAAAATAGATTATTTTATATTTCTATATGTAAGAAAAATTAAACCTAGGTACTAAGAAATAATAGTTGTAAATACAATGTTTAGAACCGTATCAGTTTTAACTGGACCCCTTGATTTATATTTTTCGAAAACTAGAACTAAAACCTTTTAATGAAATTAAAAGACTACCTATCCAGTCTCTGCAGAAATGTAATTAATATATAATTCGTATGATGTAGTCGTTTGTGAAAACATACTAACCTTTTAAACGACTTGTCAGAATGGATTTGCTGAACATAGATTCTCCGCTCATCTCGTCGCGGCACGTCACCATTATCTCGTATTCCCTGCCAGTGTCTAAATTCCATAGAATCGCTTTCCCGTCGCTGGATGTCGCTGTTGCGTTCCAGTTCGACGAAGCCGAGCTCGTGTCTCTACTCCTAAAATAACAATAGGTATTAAAAGTCGTGTAAGGTCTTCGTCGGTACTTGATGTCAAAAAATATTGTTATACATTAATACGAATAGCGTACATACAAGTAGACAAAGACTATTATCTCATACAGTCATACACTACATAATTAAGAATATACACATAAAAATGTTTGCATGATTTTTGAAATAAAACAAAATTAATTAACAATTATTCACAATGTGACGATATCATATTGTGTAGATGAAATACCTATTAATGATAAATCATTGTATACAAAAAAAAAAACTCTAAACGATGGATGGTCAGTTAGCCTATATTTCCGAGCATAAGTATTTTATTATAGGTACTTTTGTATTGATATAATGATATTAATAATACATTTATACGATTTTGACAATAAGTTGGACTCAATTTATCATTAAAAAAAACAAATTATTTATGTGTATTATGTATAAGGTAATTATTTTAATATTATTTCATATGATATTAAGTAGGTATTAATTGCTGTTATACGTTAATACCGACGTTTCGTACAGCCTGGTATAGGCCATAAAGTATAACTATCCAAATATCTAGGTTCGAATGGTATAAATAGCTTAAAATTTGTCTAATAATTTTAAAATTTCATTGTGTATAAATTAAATACTAATTAATAATAATATATGCAGTATTAAAACTTTTGAACTACATTAAGGTTCCTGTGAAATGTGAATAATCTTTCGTGAATAAGTGTGAGGCGTGTAATTTGTAATATACTATGAAATAACTAAAATTGTTATTTTTCTTTAAGTACCTATCTAATTTCATTGACATTTTGACTTGAAAGGTATCTTTTTTTTATCTACACATATGTATTTTTAAAATGTTTAAGTTTTTTTAAGAACAGCTCATACAACTATCGTATTACATTTTCATACAAAATTTAAACTGACATTATTGTACGCTATATTATATATGTTTCGCATTCTTCACATTTTATTTCATTTGGTATCTTATTTTATTTACTATGATAAATTGAGAATCTATTTTTTGCTCTTTCCTTTTACATATAATTGTTCGTTATACTGTTAAAGTATTATATATATTTGCAGGCGACTCCTGCTTTACCTATATATTATATTTATATATAATATTTTGGTATATGCCCAATGCTCATGATTTATGAACTTAACTGATTAGTGACTATGTAATATATTATCAAAAACATTTTTTATCCAAGATTGGGTCCTGAACTCTTGACACATCACACATATATATGGTTTGGAAACACGGGTCTATTATTAAACAAGTATCACTAACCAAACGTTGCAGAATGAATATGGTCGTTTCCAGTAAGCCACAATATTCTTGTTGGTTGCATTTACGTGCAAATCAAAATGTTTACGATGTAATAAGTTTTCCTCGACGATCAACTCTGTTTCCACCGAAATAGTAGCTGCGATATTGGATGCTACACATCTATAGACACCTCTGTCTTCACTCCTTACGCCAGTCAAAGTTAGATTACCGCCAGTGACTGTTACTCGTGGATAAAATAAACTCTTACCGTCCGCCTATAAATAGGTATAAAACTAATTAAAATAATTAATTAATTAAAAATAATTAAAATTTGAATAGTTTTTGTTACTTCTTTTATTAAATTAAAATGATTGTAATTAATAACATTATATATAAGAACCTTTAATTATTGTTGTCTCACAGTAATACGCACTTAATATTAAATATACCTACATATGTATACTGCAGACTGCAGTTAGAGTGAAACACTTATGTAGTTGGAGCATCGATATTCAAAATTAATATTTAAGAATAATTTATTGTATAGGTATATTTACGATTTACAAATAAACGTTGAAAACTATTCAAGTTAATATATTCATTAATTAATACATAACAATAAATCAGACGTGTATCCATTATAGGGATAACACATTAAAATAGTTGTACAAGGCAATAGATGATTTTGTATGGTCTTTTAATTATAAAAAAGTAGTATTTTGCACACCACTGCCTATGGCTTTGCGTAGGATAAGACCATGAGATAATGCGACGACAATTTAATACGGCACATGGAAGGACAATATAGGGGAGGACAGTCGCCAGTATAGGATCAACCTTTATTCTCTCGCTAGAATCTCTGAGTTGCGCCTACACTAATTTATGATAACGAAATTAAAATTAAAACCATAAGATATATATTATAGGTAATACCTTCTGCCAGACAATCGCCGGACCTCTGTTGTCGAAATTCTCTGCCTCACACGGCATTGTGATGTTATCTCCGAGTTTACGGAAGTACAACACTTTCGGTACAACAATTAATTTTGGTGGATGCTGGACGATCACGTCCATTGGCGTAGACGCCCCTTCGGTTCCCAACTCATTGAATGGCGTGCACGTGTATTTGCCTCCGTGTTCTTTCTCTACCTATACTTGCAATGGGCATATAATTATAACAAAATAATAGATAAACTTGATAAAATCTTAGGTTACACAGTTCAAACATTACCTACACATTATAATATTTCAAAATTGGTATAGGTTCTTATGAGTTATGAAGTTATGACCTATCATACAATTATATAATATTATATATATATATACACAGTTTGTTCCATATCAACAGTCCCGTATCACCCTAATTATTTACGTGACTAATAAGTGCATCTAAGTATGTATAATTTTTTTCCCAACTGCAGTTATCAATAAAAATAAAGGAACGTATGCTACTCAATTAAAATTGTCATTTATAACTATCGAAAAACATAATCTAAATTCTAAATATTTCAAGGTCAATGAGATGTTTAGGGTGATATGGGACTTTTGGATACTGCAAAATATATGTTATATAAATCAATTCGTACCCGATCAAAGTAAAGAGAGCCATTTAGCCTATGGTAAACTCCAGGCACATTGTACGTGTCGAACAAGAATCCGTCTTTTTCCCACCTTATTTTCGTCAGCGGCGGATTGGAATGAAAGTGACAATCCAAGGTACCGGGCTTACCGTAAGCAAGAAAAACTTCAGCTGGCGAATAGACAACTTTCGCTTTGTCTGGAAAATGAGTAGTATCGTTATTATATTGACAAAGATTTAGTTACATTTTAGAGACCGCTTATATTTTTTAAAGTAAAATTCAAATAGTAAAATAAATTTGCATAATCGCCCCCTCCTCCATTCACATACGATAATACGACACACATGCACACTCACAAATGGCCGAATCAATGTTTTAAAAAGTATCAGCTAAATATTAAATATCTAAAATAAAATACTGGATGAGACGTTATAGGAAGGGGCAAGCATGACTGGTTTGTCGATTCCAAAAACTGAAATGTAAATAAATAGAATCCTATTGAAATAATAACAAATCGCTCCAATATTATATTATATATAATAACAATAATATAACATAAATACCTATTCACCAAATAAGAAAAGAAATTTTAGGCTTGGAAATTATTTGAGGGGGCATCAAATACTGATTTGATCTATAGGTAGGTACTTGCTTAAACACTTACACTGAACGTTGAGAAAGGCGCCGGCAGACAGCGTTCCCTTTGCTGATACTATGCGGCACGAATAAAAACCGTTGTCGTTCAATGCTGCATCATAGATGTCTAACGAACCTTCTGGAGTCACGAGAAATCTACCATTCAAGAATGGCAAATCATCCAGTGGCACTCCGTCTTTATACCATTGGACTATAAACTCAGGATCTTCTTTCACGCAACTGAAGTGAACGGACTCATGTTCCATCCGGGTTTGGTTGATCGGCGGTATACTTATCATGTCACCACCTGTATCCCGGAATGAACGCATAATAAAGTATAGTAAATGATACAAATTGCATTCCGTACAACCAGTGGGGCAACCATGACTAAAATATTGTGGACTGATATCACATGGCGGGGGCGTTGCCCTCTCACCACCAATATAAATACAATAAAAAATTATTAAAAAATAGTACAAAAAAACAAATATTTATTTCCTCAATTTCATTTTTTACAATAATAATATACTGCATGTATTATAATTTATAGTTCAGTCTTCAGTGTATAGGTGTATAGTAATGTCTGTAACATTAAATATAATAATCATACCAATGTGCTGACATAAATCGTTTCCTTAAAAGTTAATGATATTTACCATATTTATTATAGGAAATATAAATTAATAATTATAAACTTTAAATAAAAGTCTAATAATTTAATTTTTTCTCAATGAATAAAAAACAATTACAGTTGAATTTATAAGGCTTATAATATTTTAAGAAACAATTAAATTATTTATTTTGGGATGCTATTATAAGATTATAAGTTTTGAGGAGCTAATCCTCCTGGACCCCTCCCACTAGATGAACTTATGTGTATAACAATAATTAACAGCAACCACACTATAAGCCAGCGGTCGCCAACCTTTTGGACCTTGCGGACCACTAAAACCATATTCTAAATTCTACGGACCACGTATAACTTTTTACATGAATAAGGTTCCACTACTGATAAATTTTACACCAAATTAATTTAAAAAAATACATACGTAAAATGATAAAAAAATGTTTTATTTTTATTTATTTTGTGCAATTTTGGCTCCAATGTAGTTACTACAAGTCGTAGAGCTTTATTTATTTCTAGCTGATTTTTAGCTATTTTTCTGCGGACCACCGGTTGGCGACCGCTGCTATAAGCTATCTTATTTTTGAAATTCGATACTTTTTAAATATATTTATTATTTAATTTCTTACAAGGAAATACTGTATAAACCGTTACTGACAAAATTCGTGTGGATACCTATACCGTAGGCATAATATATAATAAATTGTAGGAGAACTGTCGTTGAATTTTAATTTAAATACCTACAGCAAAACTAAAAATCATTGGATGCAAGCTTTTAACTATCTACAATAAACAAAATAATACGGGGGAAATAATTCTATAAAATAATTGTATTGACTAATCATCTGACCATTGGACGGTAGTCCACGGTGTGTCATTTCGTAATAAAAAAATAAAAAAATGTACCAAACTAACCTTAGTTCTATTAACACATGTACGGCACAAGTTTAATGTACGAGGCGTGTCGATAAAGTAAGTGTGCTCAATTTTTGTAGGCTTCAAAAATTTGTATTAAAAAAAAAAATTACGTGGTTACATTAATATATTTGTGGGCTATAAAGTCACTATCTCTTTCAATGTAGGTTGTGAGACGGCAGATTAATAATTGTTTGATGCCTGCCTCGTAGAACTCTGCCACCACCTCCTTTGTCCACTTGTCGACCACCCTCTTCACCTCCTCGTCAGTTGAAAATTTTTTTTCTACCCATGTGCTTCTTCGAGGAAGTGAACAAATGGTAATGTGAAATTCTGAAGGCGCCAGGTCGGGGGAATACGGAAGGTGGTTCAAAATCACAACATCCCATCCAAATGAGTCCAGCAATTGCTTCATGACATTGGCCGTGTGGGGTCTGGCGTTGTCGTGCAGCAGGCAGACTCCATTTGCTAACAGACCCTCCTTTTATTTTGAATAGCTCTCCTCGATTTGTTTAGGGTCTCACAATACCTTGTTGCGTTGATGGTCTTCCTTGAGAAAATATTCAATCAATATGATGCCTTTGTGGTCCCAAAACACTGATGCCATGATTTTTTTTACTGAAATGGTGGTTTTAAATTTTTTGGTTGAGGGCGAACTGGTGTGACGCCACTATTCGGACTGTCTCCTGGTTTCAAGAGTATAGTGTGTAACCCAAATTTCATCTCCAGTAACAAAAGATTTGAAAAAATTATCACCGTCCATTTCATAGCGTTCCGAAACCTCTGTAGTTTTGCACTCGATTTAACATGTGTTGTTCAGTAATCTGTTTTGGGAGCCACCTTCTGCACAGTTTACGAAATCCAAGTGTTTCTGTGATTGTTTCGAGGGGCAAAGACCTTGACAGTTGCAGAAACATTGCAGAAAGTTCATCCAGTCAATCTGCTATCGTCATAGACCGCATTCTTGACTTTTTTCACAATGGTGTCAGTCAAAATCGACTGTCTCCCACACTTCTCAGATCGTCATGTTCAATCGTATGTACGGCCGTTTTTAAACTCCCTACACCACTCGTACACACTGATAGATTCATATAGCCTTCACCATAAACGATTTGTACCTCATTAAAAATCCCATGTGGAGATTTTTCCTTCGCAACGAGGTAACGGATAATGGCACGAATTTCGCACTTGGCGGCAGACTCGATCGACATGTTCAAGGAGAAAAATTCATGTGGATATGACCACTGTTTCCACGTACTGAACACGTTCTGGTTTTGTTTTAAAGGTTAGGAGTAAAGCTAACATAGTAAAAAAATATTCCCTACGATCGCGAGAGCCTCGGTACACTCACTTTCTGGACACTCTAGGTGTATAGAAATAAAATACAAGTAATGTTCATTTAGTAAACATTGTTAAGTGAGAGAGAAATTTCCCTACTAAGACCAATTAAAAACTCGGAAATTTATGAAAGTAAAATATGTAGAAAGAACTAAGCAGAATGTACCTACATAGGGGTAACAAACAATTACATTTTTCCCCCATGATATTTCTGAAGTGCATCTTCAGATAGACTATTTAATTTACAGTTAATTTACACCATTGAACTCTGTATTATGATATCTGGAATGCGCATCGGCCATAAGATCAATGTAAACATAACCGAAATATCGTGTCAGAACAAGATAGCAGATAAGAATGGTGTTGCTATATCCTTTTATCACACATACTCATATGAATAATGATTGTTTACCAATACATTTTGAATAATATTGTTGTTTTTAACAATTTAACTATTTTTATAAGGTTTGTTTTTGTATTCTCATTATACCAAGCAAATAATATGATATTTAATTCCGACATTGAAATAACTTAATGTATTAACAAAATGAGGAACGGAAAAAAGTCTCGGGGCAAAAAAAGTTCATAAGAAGATTAAAATATATAGGGCTACAGCCTATTTGCGCCACAGAGTAGTACATTTGCGCCCCGAGGGATATGGACAGATGCGCCCGAAAGATAAGGTACTACCTGCCAATGTATAGCCCATATGCGCGCATTTCGTATGCAACGTTGCCGTTGTGATTCATATTATTATAGATATATTTATCTTGATAAATACTTAAATTATTTAGATTACCTAGTAGATTATATTATAATTTACTAATTGTGCAGTTATTATTTATTTTATTATTATTTACTGTAGTAATAATTCATCTCACATAAAATCATATAAATAAAATAAATATTTCAAATTAAAAAAAAAAAAAATTTTGGAAAATATAATATAAGGGTTGAGTACATGCAATTATTATAAAAATTAATACTGTTGATTTTTCTCACACGTCATAAACAATAATAAAAAATATTTCATCATAAGTTAAACACTTAAACCTTTTAAGGTAATATAATAATAAGTTCATATTTATATTTCAAAAATGTTAATAAAAATTAATAATGTTGATTTTTTCACATGTCATATATTATAATAAAAAAAAGTATATAAAAAATATTTTTATGATAAGTCAATTCCTCTAAATTTATAAGCAATTTTTTTTAAATATTGTACCCTGGTTATATTTTTTATTTGATATTCCGTCCAAGTTGTACATGCAAATTCTGTACGTTCTTTTTCCCCATTTCGTTTAGGTTTCACTGTGCCTTTATTAACTTCTTTTATTTTCAAATAAGTTTCCACTTGAATTAGTTTTAAATTTTTGATAATAATAGTAATTGGACTAATTGGAGGATGAGGTGAATAAAATTGTGCATTAAAATGTTTGTGGAAAGACTCGGCACAATTTGTTGTTTGTGGCGCTTCAGAAGGAGGTTCAGCTCAAATTGATGGTGGAAATTTACACCAAATAATAATATAATTATACAATATATAGTCGGAAAATTCTGATAAGCATAATAAATTGAAGTCGGGCGTTAAATTTTGAATATCAAAAAAAGCATCTTCGACTTCATTCGACGGTAAAAATGGTAATCCGAAGAACATTACTAACCATTTGGCTATATCGGAAGACTGATCATTATAAAACTTTTTCAGATCTGTAATAGAATTTATCTTCCGATACCAAGACTGACTCAAGTGAAATCTACAAGCCTTTATGGTACTATTGTTAAATACGTTTCTGAAAGCTTGGTGTGCAGCAATTTCAAAATCTAGATGCATTGATATTGGATTAAACGGTTGTTGATTTTCATTTATACACAATTCACAAATAAAATTCCACATTGCTAGGTAGCAATCAAATGATTTTGAGGGCAAAAATGCAATAATTAAAGGTATATAAAATCCATTTTTGTAACCATGTATACCATACGAGTACATTTGATAAAAATAAGAAGGTCTATATGTAAATGTACCATCTCCAAATATCTGTGTATTATAATTGCATAAAAAGTTTAAATTCGATTTGCACGTTATCAATATAATATTGTTTACACCATCAACAAATTTAAACTGCTCGTTTTTATTTGTCAAAACTTGTAGATCGGAAATTTGTGCGATTGCCTCATCAAGTGATTTAGGAATATGAGGCAGCACTTTTCGTCGTTCACGGTATATAGATTTTTTAATACTATTTATATCAGAAAATTTGGATGTACTACATGAAGATAGCTCCGAGCGTAGGTATTATTTTATTTGGCCGTAAATTTAAATCCTCACATGCTTTTCTTTTGCACTTACCTCTTACTTCCAGCAAGTTTAAATCTTCAATAGTATTCGGTTCATGATTATGGATATCTTTAATTTCGATTAGTGTTGATTTTGAACAATTTGTTTTTACATACGCACTACAATCTTTTTTAACGCAACGCCAACTTATATTTCCCGAAACCAAATTTCTACTAAAGTGGAATTTAAAGTTACGAAAAATTAAACACTCACGATTTTTAGTAGTATTTATTATATTAAATTCCATTTTTAAACACTCGAAACTCACGTAAAATATTTGTAGTTTTTGCAAGATTGCGCAATGCATACACAAACAGAAGTGAGAGTCGTCATGAAGTCCAATTAAGATAAAATGGACCGATATTCGATAATATCGATAAGAGTGTAACATAAAAATTAAAAATAGTTACAACGGGGAAAAATAACATGGACAATAGTTTTAACAATAAGGTAATAACTAATAAGTAGTATTGCTTGGTATTCCAGAATACAGTTTGGCAACGTTGCACGGGCTTAACACATTTTCATTAAAAATATTTCGGGCGCAAATGGGTTATGATTTCGGGCGCAAGTGGGTTATAAAAAAGGTGTGATGGGCGCAAATGGTTTGCACCGATATATACAATTCAGAACATTTAAAATAAAACTGATATAAACACTCCGTATAATATATGTTAGTTTTGCGTGAAAAATATAATAAAATAAAATATTATCTTACAGCTCTATAGCCCTTACTGTCTTTGTATTTTTATTAGATAGTGGATAATACGGCATGCCGAGGTGACATCTGGTATATGGGGCGAGAAAAGACTCGCGAGCCACCCAATATAAAATGTAATAAATGTGGAAGAGCCAAAATGGAAAAAAGGTCATATATTTATTATTATTATATAATACATATTTATATACTCGTATATACAATATATATAAATTATGATTATTGTAAATAAGATAAGGTATCGAATTTAATAAAATGTACAAACAAAATAAACACGCAACAAATATAAGAAAATAATTAAAAATTAAAAATTATATCAAGAACACTATATTTTTGCTAAATGTTTTTATACACATTGTAATTTAATAAAATATACTTTTTCAAGTACATAAATTCATATTAAAAATGTTGAGATGAGATGCGAGCCACAAAAGTTTATGACAAGAGCCACAGTTTGCCCCTCCCCCTAACCTAACCTAACCCCCCCCCCCCC
>NW_019103067.1:201887-281616 GCF_001856785.1 Myzus persicae | reverse complement strand
TTTTTTTTTTTTTTTTTTTTTTTTTTTTTTTTTTTTTTTTTTTTTTTTTATTTATTTAAATTTACAATGTGTCAACATATTGCATGTTATTACAAGGTATTATTTATATAATAAAATAATAATAATAATAATAATAATGATACGGTTTACAGAAAATAATAGTGATGTTGTTGTGGGATGAAAAATAATGGGAGATAAGATATTATATAAATATATATTTTAGTTATTAATTTAATTTTAATGAGGAATGGGAAATGTTTGGTCGATAAGATTATGGGATGCTATTAGTTGTGAGTGCTTTTAGGATATTAAACTTTAAATTCCTTATAAAATAAGTTTAGGTATATTATTAATAATTATCTACAAATCAATTTATTATAATTTTTTTTGATCAATATTTTTCTAAGCAATTTAAAATAGTAGGTAGCTATATCCTACTATAAATTAAAAAATTTTATTATTTATTTATTTTATTATTATTTTTTAATGGTAATAATTGCTTCGGTGACTGGGGCCATTGGCTACAAGAAATTTAAAATAATTAATAATTATATTACATTAAGGAATAAGTATTGTTACACTGAGTAAAAACTTATAACTACCTATATAGTGATAAAAAAAGAAGACATAAAATTAATAGCAGTAGATAATAGGTGAATACATTATACATTTTACATTTATAGACTATAGTACATGTTATATGGATACATTTCCAAATTTTATTATGAATTTCTATATCCCTTAGGAATTTGAGGACATAAATGATACCGGTGCTTAGATTTTCAGCTAGACGGTGAGGTAAATTGTACTTAAAACGATGTAGTTCGTACATGTTTTATTTTTTTGGTAGAGGATGTGTAACTCTAAAAAATCACCAAATATGCACTGAAATGTACAAAATATACATTTTTAAATTATTATACCTCTAATAATGCATTAAAAATAAGATTATTTGTTAGAATAATAGAATATATTTTGTTTAAATGTTGATGTCTGCAACCAACCTCCCCGTGGCTCGTGTCGATAATATTTTATGCAGTGAACAATATTATAAATATCTGTCTAAAAATAAAATTACTAACCAGAAAATAAATCTAATCAGCAAACTTCGAGATGTGTTTCTAAGAAAAACATGCGTGTGGGAACAGTCAACAACCATATTTACATGATCAAAATTTAAAATAGTTTTAAATTCAACATTATACAGGCTATATATAAAATACTTAAATGAAATAAACACGTCGACGGTAAAAATATTTATAAAATGATAGATTATTTAAAATATGCATCTAAAAGTATAGAACATGCATTTAATATGCAAAATGAAATTTCAAAACTAGCTTTGTTTCTTACTCTGCAACTTTTGTGATTGTGCAAAACAAACATGTAAATTCTACAAGTACTCTGCCCTATTTATCATGAACCATTTATTGTAACTTATAGTAGGTAATAGGTATCTATTAGTTAGTTGACTTGCTTCACATAATTCAAACAAATATAATTGAACTACAGTGTTTACTGTTCAAATAGGTATATTGCACACATGATCTTTCTTGATCCGTTTTTATTATTCACCAAGTATACATTTTAAAATGTCTGTTCAATATTGAGCTATTGATTCAATTCAAAATGTTCATTGTTTACAAATCGTAATTTTTATTGTTTATCTTTATGTACAATGAATGTACTGTGATTGTACACTATACATCAATATTAAAAATGTCGTAATGTAAATAAAATGGTTTAATGGGCATAAAAAAAGTTAGTTAGGGTATATTAATAGGTATGGTACATGGCTACAGACATATAAAAATCGATGTAATTTTGAAACATCAAGAACAATAAAACACTACCTACTTACTCCATAAAAAAATAACGCTAACAAAATCCACAAGTGCACTTATTGTTATTGGCGCAAATAGCGTTTGGGATTTGGCAGTGCTGAAGCCCTACTATAGTAATTATTTAATAAGCTTAAAAAAAATATACGAACTATTTGAGAGGGCTATTGACATTTTTTGGGGGGGGGGGGCTTAGCACCCATCCCACCCTTATTTGCGCCCATGTTACTTGTAAATTATAATATAAATACTGACATTCAAGAAAAAAAGTGAAATTTCATATATATTTATTAACTGTTATATTATTATGTATTATGAATAGGTGACCAATAATCATTATAACATATTATAATCTGGTTAAGTGAAGTTAATTTATTCTCTTTCAGGGTTGAGGATTGAAATATCAAAAAAGTCTTACTGTAATTAATATATAATTTTGAACTGTTAGCGTTTAGCCTCACCTTGCACATCAAGTCTGAACCTTACGCCTGCTGTGCCACCCATGTCGTTGTCGACAGTATTCAAAGTTGAGTCTGTGCTTGACTGGGGCGATGACAGTGTCGGTAAAGGTGGTCGTGACGAAGACTGCTGCTGAGGACCTGCATCTCCACGGTAAGTTACATGACACTCGTAGTCACCTGTGTCTGATTCGCGAAGACTAGAAACGTTAATAGCGATGGAGACGATATCGCTGAACTCTGGGGGTTCTACCACGGTAGTCCGTCCGTCGTACCGTTCGTCAGTGGTTAACGTACCCTCTGAACATGTAAATACCGTCTGTCCCTGTGAAAAAACTATAATAATAAATTCAACATAATCGCCAACTGTTATAGTCGATTGCTTTTCGGTTCCATACAATATATTATAATTTATAATTTATAACAAAAAGAATGACACTATTCTGAAATGTACATTTTTATACAATAATTAGTAAAAGAAAAACGCTACCTAAATTTTACATTTATGAATTAGCTGCAGGGGCGTCATTTTGGGGGCCGAGGGGATCAGGGTGTGCAACGGCAACACTAACTCAAAAAATGTTAACAATTGGCCCACCATTAATACTTCAATGCGCTATCACAATTAACTTATACATTATGTTTTCATATATAGGTAATATAGTAATATAAAATATAAAATGTATATTTTTCCCAAGTTCTTGTATATTTTTGTGTACTTATCAGGTTTATTGATTAAACTTAATTTGCTTTTTTTCAAATAACAGTGAAATGGCTTTAACTGGTTGCTTTAATTGCTTATAAGCTTTTAATTCTTTGAATTGCTAGCTCTTTAAAAGTTGCATTAGCCGTTATGAGTTTCAATTAGAATTATAAAAGGGAAGGAAAGAATATTTACATCGGTTTGCATAGGTTACCTACATTTATACATATAAATATATTTTTTTTTAATGGCCTGGTGAAATGTCAAAATTGGCCTGCCTAAAAGTTTGCACACCCAGAAAAAAAACCGAAATGACGCCCCCACTTAGGGGTAGCATTCTATTTACATTTCTTAATTCTTCACCCTATCCGCCCACCAATTCACAAAACCATTCAAGCCTAATAAAAAAACTTTCTCTTCAAAATATATATAGAGCCTCAATAGTCAATAGACCAGATGTGTTCTTGGCCTTCAGCGCGGTATCAAATACACACGACACACTGTTCATATGGTAGTGTTGTATATGTATACTCATCGTTAATAATATATAATATTATAATAGGTAATGATTATAATATATTATAATATACAAGACTACTAATAATATTATATTACAACTTATAAGCGCAGTAAAATTTACTCTGAATATTATAGTAGTACCAAGACAAATATCGATCGGTTTATTGGGTGTATCTATATACAGGTTAGGTTTCCGAATTTCCTGCTGAAACTTGCAATGAAGAGAAGACTAAAAGTAGTTTTTGTACCAAATTTGCAGGCAGTTATAATTACCATTTAGCAGCTGTATATCATGAAAATAAGCGGATGAAGTGTGGTGCACCGCTGTGCAGTGTTCGATTTACTACGTTTTGAAAAATTGTAAATTTCAATAAATAAAAAGCACTTGTACGCTTGCTATCCCTTGAGTCGACACATTCGTATACTATGTATACATGCCCTGATGCGCTTACGTACAACTGTGTATAACATTGTATAGTATACATATTTAATACCTTCTTACAACATAATATATGAACCGGCATGTATGTACAACACGGGCACTCACGTCTTTTGTCCAACGTACGGCTACAAGACGGCGAAGACCACCGTCGTGGTCGTACCGCGGTTGCGGTACTGCCGGGCATTCGAATACCGCGTAACCGCCGATCTGGGACGTCATCGAGCCGACTTCGGCCGTCTGGCCGTTACAACCAAAGTAGTCAGACAGCAACGTTGCCGCCGACAAGTGCAGGACCAGTATACCGAGCATACCGCGCGTTTTCGAAACGGTTACGATGACCGAGGTTCCAGAAGACCGATCGTTCAGAGGGCAAGCGGCACAGTGCGGAGATTGTCGCTAAAGCGTCCGTGCGGGAGGACGAGTTCGCATTATTTCACGGACACTACAAATTATAATAATATCGTAGTCGTCGTCGTCGTAGTCGTAGTCGTCGTTGTAATAACAATAATAATAACGCGCATGACGTAGGATAAATATTTACAAATAACTAAGTACAATTTACATACATCAGTTGCGGTCGGCCCACGCGATACTAAATGTATAATATTATATTATACACTAATACTTAATAATATGATAATATACCCAACACAATACATCACGAGCAGTCAGTACTTAAGCTGCTACTGTACAGTGGTGTTTTTTAGGTAGGAGTGATGCGTGGATGACGGAAATCTTTGAACCTAGCGGACATTTTTTCATTTTTGATAATCCGACGGGGTGGCAATTTTTTTATGAACAAATCGAATATTTACCATTATTTATCTACACTTTAATATATTAATGGATCGAAGTGGTACGTCATCAAACAATCAATATAATATGAAAAATAACATTAAACATGTTCTGTTATCTCAAATAAGTCACCATAATATATAATTCAAACGAATGCCCTTGTAGTTTTTTTACTGCATCAAGGAGTAAAGGATTTATTATTATAGCACTCATTTCTGATCAATTTAAATGTTCAACCTAATTTTTCAGAATATGCACTATAAAACAAATTTGTTTTGAACTGTCTTCTTTAAGTTTGAATTTGAATTAAATTATTTAAACAACTCTTAAACTTGCAAAAATGTTTTCCAGGGTTGACTCTGAAGATCTGTGGCTCATTTTCATATATGTTTCTAATGTTTCTGGTCAGTGCTCTTAATCTTCTATCATAAATGTTACTTCTTGTTTATTTATGCATAACATATTGTAATATATATTTTAAAAAATATAAAATTTATATCGCATTTTTAATAGTCTTCTAGTGATGCAATATGATTTGTTGAAATATTAACTCTCAATCAGTCAATTTATATGATAAGAAAAACTTTATAAATCTGCAGTGGTTAAAATAAATAATGTAATTCAAATTCTAACACAAAAAAGGAGGCTTTATCCTTTAATTCAACAAACTTTTGTGTTAAGAGCGTGTACATAAGAAAATTTAATTTTTTTGAAATCCAAAATATGTAGGTACATTACTTTTATAGTATCAAAGTATATTATTATATGTCGGACGAGTGAATGACTTTCAAACGTGACATTCGTACACGTGACTTATGTTTTTGACGTCCAATTTAAGGGCACCTGAACTTCCTCTAAGGAAAGCTCAGCAGCTCCAATAAAGTACCTAATTTTTCCACTAAATATAAATGAAAAAAATAGTTGTTATATTTTCTTACACGAGTCTATGAAAATGTCCATACCCATTAACCATAGGTTATGCATCATGAAATCATGATATCTATCGCAGTGACCCAACTAGAGTAGAGTTGGGTTGTACACACATATTTTCTTAGTAAAAGTGGTAACTGAAAAAAATTGTAATAACTACTAAGTAATGTACTCCGTTTCCACCTATAGTGATCGTAATAATGATGTTTACTCAATACGAAGCGGGAGAATGTCCTGATCGAGTAATTTTTTTTCTACATTTTTGCGAAAACGATCAAAACGTGAGGCTCGTCGCATGATGAACTGCAGCTTCCTGCAATCCGCGGACCGCGGTAACAGGCACGCAATCGCAAATGCACCGAGGTCGTGCCAACTGAAAACAAAAACTGCAGACGGATATCCGTCGCGTGTGTCGAATCATTGACAAATATCCCTGTAGTACCTATATCGACGTTAATTTTTTTGTAATAGTTTGAAAAACTTATACGACAATACTCGATATTATATTATAATATTCAGGTATAATGTTTATTCATACAATAGCCTCGTGTCTGTTACTATTATTAGTTATTACTTATTACATATAGTTATATCATCATGTATTTATGTACTTAGTAGGTACAGTAGTAGTACGCCTATATTCCATGAATATCAAAATACTATTTCGTAATACACTAATAGGTATCAATTTAGCCTAGACTAACAGACAACAATTCTCTACTAATACACTAATACCCATCATTTATAATAATATGTTCAATGTTCATGGCATAGAAATTAGAATTATAACTAATAATGTTTGTTCAAAACACTATAGAATTCATATTTAAGTACTATAGATCAAATTATACATAGTTTAATAGTTAGGTAGCCAATTATATACATAACAAAGAATTTTTTGAATAGAAATTATTCAAGTTATATGGTACGCGAGTATAATATGACGAAGTAAAATAATTTAAAATTCACGAACACTTATTATTTTACTGGATACACGGACATTTCCCCGAATCCATATATTCCCAAAAAACCATTTCTTGAAAATAAAAATACCAAATTATTTTTTTCAGTGCTCACCAATTGCATCTCGAAATCCCTGGACGAAATTGTCACGCAATTCGTATGCCCACTTATCGATGTTTTTATTTCGAGACGCAATTGTTGTGTATAGCTAATTGTATTTACTTAAAAATTGTATTACAATTATACTAATTATACGTAGGTAATGCTGTAATAAGTTTTATAAGTAAGTACATATGTAGTAGGCTGTGAGAGTTTAATATTCATATTACCGACTTGGCCACTTGTGTAGTTGTGTTATCTTTCATTGATAAGTATGAAATACACAAGGACTAAGACTTAGTGGTTAGGTATATAATATAGTCATATAGGTTAGGTATCCTTATAAAGGCTAAAGTAAGTAATACAAACATAATACATAACCACATAGGACATAGGTACCCTTTTATATATACTTATATAAGTATTTAATAGCAACATCTGAACATCCAAATATTAAATATGGAAAATCAATTCAGAATTTTGAAATTTTGTGTAATGGTAATGCGATTTTCCGTGAAATTGTCATCGATAAAATAGATTCGGGATTTTGGTTTTTGTTAATTAACTTTAATGGGTCATTCGGTATTCCGGTAATTATTTTACATAAACATTTACTTTTTATTATTTTAAGCCATATAACTGATAATTTATACCTAAAAAATAAAATAAAATAATTAATTTACTGAAGTTAATAAGTTAATTGTGAGTTTCCATATAATTATTAGCTTAACCGAGTTGGCAAAAAACTATAACTCTAAACTTTAAGCTTTTTAAAATGTTTTCTATAAAATTAATTAAACTCAATTAAAAATTATCATCAACTTTCCCAAGCTCGGGTCTTCCATTGTCATTGTCGCAATTATAAAGGGGTAGAAAATCTGATCCACTAAAAATAAACCATTTGAAAACCTCACCAAATACGCACAAGATAACATTTATAGTCAAATTAACTAATTATATAAGTTGTTATATTATCATATCAAACTACAAACAATGTATTGATTAACTGTACACGTATTTTATTCCACTAGAAAAATGTAAAAGTATTATTTTTTGGTGCCGTTTCCATAGTAGGTATCTATTTTTTTGTATAAATCTATCAATCTTGTTATATGATCAACAAAAATTGCAATTAGAAGTCCTCGGATAAGTTTTTAGAGGCAGGTACCTAACTCACGTATATATAATGAGTTATTATTGAACCATCTTACATCTTAAGTTTTAGTGTTGTACCTATACAAAAGCACGTTACCCTGGATACGCCGGCAAAAGTTCTTAACACGCAAGTATACGTTCTGTATTCGATGCTATGAAGGAATGTTCGACTGTTATTCGTTTACATCATTGCGCATTGGTACACCAAAATACTCGTACATAAACTGTTGTCGATCATGTCGTGTAAATCATTTAATCTAAGTGTAGTTTTAGAAATTGTAGACGTGAGTATCATTATTCCATCTAAATTGCCAATACACTGATTGTTATTATTATCTATTGCTATTTATATTATCATATTTAATTACGATTTCGATGAAAAATTCAACAAAGTAAATGAACAATATTAAATATCTTCTTAACAACAGGTCACGTGTCCCGGTGTGTGGATATGTCCAAAAGGAATGATATATCTCGATATTTGGTTGTTCGGATGTAACAGTAGCACATCGTATGTAGAACCTAAATTTCCTTTAGCTTTCAACGAAACATTTAACTTCCATAAAGTAAAATATGATTAATTCCATAATTCAGTTATTTTTATCAATTTTTTTTTTATGCAATAGACCTTTACGGAACTCTCAAACTTGAGGGACATTCAGCAAGTCTTGGAAGAAAAATGTATGAAAATAGAATTAGTGCAAGCTTACAAAAATAAACAAATCACTTTAGCTACGTTTATCTCATATGTCGATGCGGTATTATATCCCGAACGCAGTCGGTTGAGTATGAACGGAGAAATGGCATTACTCATGAAAAATGAACCTTTATTTCCGGTTAGTATAGGTATATAGAATAAATATATTGATAATATTTAAATAATAATTATTGTTATGCTAATTTTTGAGTTAATAATTTTTTTTTACAGTAATTTACATTTACATCATGATATTTTTAAGAGTGGTAAAACAATGGTAAGCAATGTAATACGTTCCTCTCAAAATGTTGTAATTTTAAATATTTTCAAAAGTAATTTATAATGGGAAAACTAAATTATTTGATTTAATTACCTGTAATCAGGGACTTATACCCAACATAATGTACTCCCCTTCCCATTGCGTGGTCAACGTTAAAAAATAAAATATTTTTATATCATTAAATACATTAAATACATTATAAAATAAAAAAAGTTGTATAATATCGAATAAAATATTAATATTATAATTTTACAATTTTAAATGCTCTTAAATTATTCTGAAATTAAAAAAAAAAGACTACTTTTATAATAGGTCACTAGTCGGTTCATTTTAATAAAATAACAGAGTAAAATTAATTATTCAGAATGTATGAGATTTACTATGTTATGGGTTGTACGACGGAAACAACATAAGCAGGTATAACTTCCGTTTAACAAATTAATATAATATTGCAATATTGTACTAATAGTTAATACCCGTTTCTAATAAGTCCTAGCATATACAATATTTATATTAAATTATATATTATCAGATATGATTACATAGGTACGGCAGGTACGATGAGTATAGCAATGCCGTAATGGATACTTTTAACAATTATTATTTGAGTAGGTACAGATGATACTGTATACGTTAATAAAACATAATTTTAATTCTACTCAAATAGGTACCTATTGCTTACTAAATAAGTTGGAATTTATTTCATAAATTTGCTAGCTTTTTTTTCTAACATATGTTAAGGTATAAATTATTATCAATCTACTAGTTATTACCTAGTTGTTAAGTAACCTATACACTATACTATTGATAGTTTTATGCCAAGACAAAATAAAAAAAGTTATTCTTTAGTATGGGACCACTCCCCCCTTACAAATTACTGGGTAGGTATTTTTAGTATATTATTATGCCTCTCTGAAATATACATTACTTTAATTTTTCGTTGTTCTTTTTATTATTATTTAAAAAGAAGCTTTGTTTAACTTTATTAATTATAATATATACTTATTGATTTAAACAATAATTATAAAAAAAAAATTAGACCATGGCTTACATCATTGGCATAATGAACAACATAAAATATAATATGTTATGATGTTCAACTACAAATAATAACAATTAACAATGGATAATCATAGGGAACTATTTCACCGAAAATTACACTGGTCACCAAGACCAGTGTTACAGAACAAATAAACGTAATTTCACGTGCAAATAATCAATACTCACCGCAATATTTAGAAACACAAAATCAATCTAACAGAATGAAAAGGGTTCATCACTCCAAATTTAAGAATTCACAGTGTTCACAATATAACACAGAACTTAGGTTGGAAAACACACTCAATTTTAACTAGGTATACACGTTTGTATTTAATTTCTTATTTATATTACTTTAATAGGACAACTAACGAAGATGGAAACATTAATTCAGATATCGATGCAGACACAGACAGTCAACTATATTGCCTAAGAGAAAAAAAGGTAATATTTATTAAAACTGTTATTAGTTATTACTTATAAGTTTACTATCAATAATTTGTGTTAATGCTTAATGTTGAATGTATAATAATATATTCACTTAAATTATTCACGATTATAAAGCAGAGACTGATACCTTTTGTTTTTTCGGTTCAGAACTTCCTGTTCTGGTGCTGGTACATAATTATTTCTTTAAAAAAGTCTGGTTCCTGTTTCGATTTAAAAAAAATATAAATTGAGGATTAAGGTTATAGGCTTATAATAGCTCTGGTTGGTATTTAATGGTTCCATACATTTTTCGAGTACGTTTTTTTATATCATTTAGAATCGGTTTAATTTATATACAATATACATAATGTAATAACTAAATAATGTATATTACCTATATTATGTGTATCAAAATAAAAAATAAATGGATTTCTTTATATCCGGAAGATTAACACAGAAGTAAATACAAAATTAATGATTATTACCAAACCCGAAAATATTCATAGACAAATATGGGTTCCTGTTATCTTAAATTCTTTCAATTTGAATTGGTTCCAGATTAAAGCATTATATTATGTATATCTATAATAATATAGTAACTATTAGATTTAAGTAGAGATTAGTCGAACTGGAGGGATGCGATGGGATAGCATACCTCCACTTTTTATAATTCAAATTTTCCATCCCTCCACTTATTTTATACGACTATTTAAGCGATATATGAGAACTGTGTACACTATGAAAGGCATCCCTCCACTTCTTTAGAGCCACTTCGAGATAGAGATTTAATATTTTAAATAAACTTTAACAATATAGGTATACAATATACATGTTTATTATTTATTTTATTTGGTTATTTTTAGTTCGTTCATAGTTACTTACTATAGTATAGTTTAAAAGAGAAGTTATATATTTTAAATTCATAATCCCTAAAGTAATTAAAAATTGATAATACGTATTAACGTAATGTCATGTTATAAAAAACATTGCAAACAATTACAATTACAATTCAAACAATAATAATTACGAAAGACTTCGTATACATTAGTACATTGTACTATTTGCACCTATAATCTATATTTATATAATAAATAGTTATATAGTACCATAGTATACGACATATTATGTATGTGTATGTGTGCACTAATATTCTTATATGCGACATAATATGTTAATATGCTCATATATAACAATAACAGTGGTCGAACTAGGATGGATACAATATTTGATATCGTCACACCTTAATTATCATTGACATATTTTATTTATGCTATAGATACCTACTACCTATACCCTATATATTATATTTCAAAATGTTGTACCCCATAAATTAAAATAAAAACTTTAAGTTTCTTATTATATGTATATCGGTCGCATAGGTAGGTACTTAAATTAATAGAAGTAGCATAAAAATAGATAAGAGAAATAAAAAAGACAGGCTCTGTTATAATTTATCGCACAATACCTTTTAACACTTTTTATAAAATGTCCTCATGCTTTACGAAGGTTGATTAATAAATATTTATAAATCTTCCTTGTACTTTAAGTTATGATTTAGTGTTTAGAATGAATTTTTTTTTTTGAGTATCAAATGTATTAAGGAAAGTAGGAAAAGTAAAAAATAGTAATCTAGACATCTAGGCCAAATCGTTGTAAGATACATACAGAACAGTAGAACGTGAGTAATACACAGATGCGTCATTTCGGTTTTTTAATTATTTGTGTTAAAATGATTGCAGGCCATTTTTAAATCATATTAACTACATACTTATATTTTTCCTATATTTATTAACGAATTAAATTTAACAAGATTAAATAAATTTAGAATAATAAATCATGTATTTATAAAGGAAAACAGTATACGAAAAAAATGAAAAAGGTAGTATTATAGCATATTATTGTAGTCTATAGAAACTGTGGCACAAACATATTGTTATTAAACGTAATATACAACTTATTTTTATTTATTGCTTACATAAATTGGTCGTCAAGACTCAAGAGATACAAACTACAAAATTGTTTCGTTTTCAAATTATAATAATTGTAAAAGACATTACAATTATACATTTTCTCTTGGTTCTTAGTTCTTGATAATTGATCAATACTCTCAATTTTCGGATATGTGGACCACAGCAAAAAAAATTTTCTTTGAGTAAAAAAAAAATATTAAAATATTTGATATCAGATTTAAAATGTACATCGAAGCATTATTTTATTTATGGAGGCCAAAGAAGGTGTTTTACAAAAGATTAATGCAAATTCACATGCTTGCACCTCTTCCCAGACGACTCCCCCGGTCATGTTATCGAGAGGCATTAACTAATTCCCATATGATAAGGGGAGGGGGAGCTATGCAGCTATCTGTAGAGTGTAAGAATAAATCTTTTAGCTATTAGTCATTAGTGTCAAGTGGTTAATAAATGGTATAGTATAATATAATATTATAATATCAATCATCCATCAAACATAAAGCCATTTATGTTTTATCACAACTGTAAAATACTATAATGGCTATTCTCCTCATTAGAGATGTAATGACAACAAATTAGGTAGGTACATTAACACTATATCTACAACCAACATTGTACATTTTTTAAAACTATTTCATTGTAGATATGGTTTATCAACCACTGGTCCACAAAACGTATTATGTGATAATATCTAGGGATAACAATTTCTGGAACAATTTAGTTTAATTTATAATTTCTAAAAAAAATGATTTCGACGAAAAAATTGAAATTTTTCGGAAAAATTGTAAATTTCCTTGCATAAGTAGTTTTATAGAAAAAATTTTTTTTCCTAATGAATTTATATCGATATATCTGATGTTATTATTAATATCTGATAAAAAAAGAATATTCTTTATTTGAATAAATTAACATTTTTTTTTGAGACACGTTTTTATTGAAATAAATTAGGTTTGTTTTTTTTTAAATTAAATACCTTATTATGCGAACATTTACCTGTACATTTAATGAGGCAATTGTTTATGAAACTTTTCAACTAACGCCAGGATAATACCAATAATATAAGATCTGATGAGTGATAACTGATGGGACGCTGGACATCACTCGGAGCTGTTTCCTTAAGTTTCAATTAACCGATCCTAGATTTGTTGTTACTTGTTGGCTATTAGACATTTATCGATTTTTTAATAAAATGATAACTAACGTAATTTGTATCTGTAACATTAACGTTATTAATCATTCAAAACCGGGTAATTTTTTATTTACGTAGAATGATAATATAATACCTATGTTGTGGCGGAAAATATGCAGCTAGACCTTGATGTTTGAACATTTGACTTTTTAGGCGCCATTACTTTTAACGCTTATAATCTGAATGTTACATACTTTAGGACTTATGTAAAATATGTTTTTATATTTTTAACTAAATCCTTAAAAATACTAGATAGATAATTTATAGTAATATAGGTAGTAGGTATTACGTAATAAATAATAATTTACTACAAAAAATCTACATTATAACATTAACTTATCTACATTCTACATCGCCCCTTTGAACTATAGGTTACAGCCAACTATCAAATAACTAATTTATTATTTATGGATACTTATTTGTTATGCAAAGTATCAAAATAAAAATTTCACTAGAGCTATATATTGTACTAAGTGACATTTTTAATAGGTTGAATTTTAATACCTATACAATGCATCCATTCCGCTTGTTTCAAGAACTACTTCGACCACTGTTAATTTACAGCATTTGCTAGTCTAAAGATACGTGTCTAACTACTCTAACTATAATAATTATTATTTGTTAGACCAATAATAACACAATAGATGGGGAGTGTCATTCGAAAAAACCTTGCAAACTCCGTAAGTTTAAATATATATATATATCTTAGAATATTTATAATATTAATAAACTTTAACGAAGGTGAACATATGAATACATCGAAAAAAAACGAGCATAGAAAGGAAACCTGCAGGTAAAATAATACAACATATAATTTTGTATTAAAATAATTGTATATCCATTTAGGTAGGTACCTAAATACAAAGCTGGGTGGTAACTACTAACTAGTCAAACAATTAAATGTTAAGTTACTTTATTCAATAACTTTTAACCTAATAAGTTCGAAAAAAATGTATAATATTCAAAATAGAACAATTTAAGTAAGTTATAAGCTTAGTTACTTTTGGCTATAAATAATTTTAAAATAACTTGGTTAGGTATTTTTCAATAGTTGAAGTGAATTCGAAAAGGTTATGTACACATTTATGTATACAATTATAAATAGGTAGTTATTTTCATTAGATAATATAATAATAATAATTCATACTTCATAATTTAAAACTTATGAAAACTTTCACATAATTGACTTTAAAAAGTATTTATAAAGTTATTAAAATATAATATTGACTACCACAGTACTACACAACCACCAAGTGCTCATGTACAGCGATTAGGTAGGTATATAGTACACGTGCTAGGTAGTCCAATACAAAACGAAAAAAGAGAATCAACGGCTGACCACAACTTTTAAAAAACTTTATTATTAATATGTAGTAGGTAGGTAGTTCTTATAATTTATCATTTGTGAACTTATTTTACAATTTTCTATTAAATAATACATGACAAATGGTAAAATAAAAATAAGTTACACCACAAATCAACTGCTTTCCAATTAATAAGAAATAATATAAGGGCGAGTAATTTAAAAAGAGCAATTTTAACTTAAACAAAGTTAATATTTTCTTAAAACAGTATTATTTAACTTGGTTACTTACTTACTCAAATGAATTTATAATTTAAAATAACTTAAACGTTAATCAAAATAAATAGTTAAATTGCTCAGCTGTGTCTATACATATACTCATAGTACATTAACACCTGTATAGGTACATTAGTTGAACAATAAACAAGTGTCTTATCAATTGCCATAGGTACCTGGTAAAAATGTAATTAGTATAACATTATATAAAGTTGGTGCATCTATCTCTTTTAGCAATCGAATAAATATAAAGGGGTCTTTAAATTTGAAAGACGCATTTTTGGATAACGATGAGTTCAAAAATACTGAAGTTAAATCAAACAAATTTGGAAAAAATATTAAAGGAACATTCAAAGTGGGAGCATGTCATCACTATAAGTGCTGTAAATCAAAGTTAAATAATAGTATGTATATTTATTTTTTTTAGTTGAACGTCATAATTTTAATCCTTATGGTAATTTAACAACATTTTTATGTAAAAGGCAGCAATACAAGCGAATCAATAAAAACAAGGTAATCATAAGGTATTTTTACAAATAAATGTATAAACTATTTGTATTTACCCATACTTATTTTAAATTGTTGATATGTTAGTGATGAAGATTCTATAACTAATGAAGAAAAAAACACTAAAATTCCTGTAATACTTGAAGATTCAGGAGAAGAACCAAAGAAAATAAATCCGAAGATTAAAGCTCGTTTCCATTTGGATGTGTATCATTGCAAATGTGGAATGCCTGACTGTATGTCAAGTCCAAGCTGGTAAAATCATTAAGTTTCAACATTTTGTTTTGCGTCTATCAGTACCTATTTAATATTGATAGTTAATAATATACCTATATATGAAAATTAAAATACATTGAACCGAATTATTATTATCGTAGCAAATTGTTTTTGAAGGGAGAACTTTTTGTAATCACTTTGCTATAATTATTTTAAAATTAAATGCAAATTAAAATTAAAAAAAAAAAAAGGAGAACTTGTAGACATGTAATACTTAATGATTGTACGTATTTGTATTTTTTATTATACTCTAATCTAGAAAACATTAGCGAAACTAGAGATAATGTCATGAATGGGTGCTCAAATTATTGTAGGTACATACATTTTATGGATAAACCGGGCTTATATTTGTGTATTTAAAAACTATACATTGACTGCAAGACGAAATGTTGACGATTCTACACTTTGTAATCCAGCTACAAACAAATAGCCAATAGGTACCTACCGGCTACCGATAAAACATCACCAATAATTATTCATAATATATTTATAACACTGAATAACAAGTTTAAGGTTCTTGGAAAACCATATATATTCCATTGATATTGAGAAATAATAATCTGTTAGGAAAAAAGAAAAATACGATTTAATAATTACTAAAAATTCATTTTTATTTGATAAGAACATACTGAGATCCAATTTATCAACACAAAAAGCGTTAATAACATTATAATATTTAAATAGGATTAACTGATTAAGGGGATACAAATATATATCTTATATTATAAATATAATATAAAATCGTAAAAATGATTGATATTATAAATGTAAATTTAAAAAAAAATGATTCGATAATAATCTAAGAAAAAAACGAGTGATGTCATCTACAAAAACAGCCATCCTCACTGCCGCTGGTGGAATCGCCGCCGTCAACTACTATGTCCTGGAGCCAGAAATCGGGGCTCTGTCGATTTGCCACTACATTCTCATAGATCAGACTTCAGGGTTTCTCAAACTGTGGTACGCGTACCCCTTGGGGATACTCAAAATGTTTTAAGGGGTACGAGTGTGGCCAACACACCAACAAGGAAAAATTTCTTTGAAAGTCTTTACATTTTTTTTATATATATTTTAGTTTAGTAACTTAGAAGGGGGTACTCAAAAAAATGTATTGACAAAAAGGGGTACAGTGTTCATAAGAGTTTGAGAACCCCTGGATCAGAGGAAAGATAGATTTCTCTTAAAGGCATTTTACACTCCTTTATCTCGTTAGTTTCAAAGTCCCATCAAGCGATAGTGTATAGCATATCAAAATGGCCATACTCTCCTCTTTATTCCTTTTTTCCTACCATCTCCCACCACTATTATCTTGAAAACGCTCCCATCACTCACCTTATATGCAGTTTGTTCTTACAGATTTTGATTTTATTAGTCAGCAATAGTTTTTGTTAGAAAACTTTTAGATTATTTTTCTTCTGTAGACTACTCCCCATTGTAGTTTTGTCCATTGATTAAATATACAATGTATATTTAATCAATATATTGTCAGAAATATAATTATGTGGTATTGTTTCCTTGTATCTGATAGTGATAGGTATTAGGTACATATTATATTATATTTTCAATTTTGTGTGTCCTATTAATAATTTATATTTTATATTTTCCTGGTTTAACCCACTTTAATAATAATACATACATAAATAAATAAATATCTACTTTTTTATGAATATGAGCAAAAATATAATATTTCTAAGCTTCTATAGAAGCCATTAATATTTAATAAAATTCTTTTTCAAAAAATATAAATGAGGAAGATTTAGCCCTCACATCCGCTTTTTAAAGCCCTTGGGTATGCTCCCCTCACAATTGCACTCATGCTAGCCAAGTATTAATGGCTTAACACAGCGTTTCCCAAATAATGGGTCGTGACCCACTACCAGGCCATGAAAATTTAATACCGAGTCGCAGAATTTAATGAAATTCTCATACTAAATTTGTTATCTATCATTTTCGTTTGATAATTTAAACTATTAAGTATGAAGTCAAAGAGACAGGAGAGATGATTCAAATGTGTTTTATTTTGCCTTTTATTACACAATGATAAAAGTAAAATATTTTGGTGGGTCACAAAGGTGACAAATATAAATTACCGGGCCAGCCCAAACAAGAGTTTGGGAAACGCTGGCTTAACATACATACCATAAAAACACAAATAAATATATGAAGTTATGCTTGTAGTAAATTTCTAATTATTAATAATGATTATGTAAAATGTAGGAGGATTATATGCAACGAAGTAAACAGGAGAGACTCAGTAGGAGATGCAATTAAATATCATATATCTCTGAGAAATTACTATAAGAGGCTTTACGATGGGACCACATATCAACTTGGTAGAAATCTACAGCTACTCTGATATCGTAAAACTTAGTCCTATCTTAAACAAAAAAAATGATGATTAGGAACATAATAAGTAATATTTAATTATGTATAGAATACTAAAATAAGTAATACAATTTATGAAAGCAATTAGATATTATATTAAAAAAAAACTTTTTTACAATTAATGTTCTTGAAATCAAAAGTTTCATCTTGTACAACACATAATATGGCCAAGTGCCCAAGCATAGTGTACACATACTGCATATCATTTTATTATACTCCACACATTTGAATACATCAATTTACTGTATAACTAGTCATATACTCATATGTATTGTAAAAAACATACATTTTTAAATATTAAATAATTATCTAGAATTTGTCAACTACCTTGTAAAGTACAGAATAGATTTTAGATAAATGAGTAAAACATTGAAAATATGAGAGATATAAGCAGAATACTTCCTGGGTGGTCATCAACTAAACCAGTAACACATTCTTTGGGCAGAGGCCAACTGTAGGACTGTAAAATTATAATATATTTAATTTAAATTTAAGTTATAATTAATCACTAAATAAGTTAGTTAATTCTATCAAAATAGTTAAAAAATGTTTGAATAGAACTATATTGAGTATAAACTTATTACTCAACTATACATTTTATAAAAATGTCTTAACATATATTTGTATAAATATAAATAATATCTATTTAAGATGACGCTATACCATTGTGTTGCACTGTTGTTATATATCAGCTTATCATCATTATATTTATATTGTATCATATTAAAATTACCTAATCACCATGAAACAAGATAAGTTTATTTTAGTCAGTGCTAATAATTATGTTTATAATTTATAAACCTACATTTATTTTGTAATATAGATCCATGTAATCATTATTTCATAATGAAGATTTACTGATAATTTGTATTAAAAATATGTGTGAAATAAACAAACAATACTATTTTCATATTCATTTGTTAATTTGACATTTGTAATTAGTTAAATTGCAAATAGTTTATTTGTGTTGAGAGTTATAACTTATAAGAATTGTTAATTCAATTAGTATTAACTAAGGCTTGGATGCTAAAGCAGCTAAAAATGGAGAAAAAAATGAAATTTAAATGTCAAAAGAATTTCAAATAATCGAAAAAATGATTGAAGTGAAAAAGTATATTCAAAAAGATTATCATTGCACATTGAACCATTGTCGTTAAATAAAGTCCACTGTGACGGTAACAATAAACACCTACATTAATCAATAATGAATGTTATATTCTAAATTTTTATTAAAATATACAGCTTAAGAAAAAAAGATTGATATGTTTGAGAAAATATTAAATATGAAATCTAAAAATGTTCAAAATCCACTACTTGTCAAAAAAGGAGTTTAATAATATGATGAGATCAACTTTACCCCATACATTAGATACTAAACTCGATGGATATAGCTGAGCTAGGTACTTGAATCTTTTAGAGCACTTCTTCAGACCAACAAACATCCATAACTAAGGTGGTATATCAATAAAAATAATAATAAATTGAAAAAATTTGGATACAAAATATACAATGGTATATCCTATTTTTATCAATAAAATATAAAAAATAATTCATTTAAAATTTTAATAACTTTATTAATTAAGTCAAATTAAAAAAATTATTAAAGTAGGTTTTATACATACATTATAATTATTAATAAGTAAATAACAAGGTACCTTAATACTGTGTAAATATTATATTTAATCATTTTGCTTTTATATTTCTCTTTACTAAATCTTTAGTATAAATATGAGTTAAAACATAATTAAAAACTTCATTCAGCTCCACCACTCTGAAAAAAAAAATATTACTTTAACATGAGAGTACAATTTGTATTTAAATGAACATACAGCAGAAATCATTCTTTACAGTTTACAATAACTAAAAACTAAAAAAACCAAAAATAGAAATATTTATCTAATTTCTTTATTTAACAGATTTCTACTGTATCATAATTTGTTTTAATTTACATACGTTAATAGCATTTATTTCAGCATCATCCATAATCACTCTTTTAAATTTTGTAGGTAGTTGGTAGTCTTCCATCGTTTTCCTTGCACTAATTGTAGAAGGTGACGGAATTGATTCAGATTTATCTGTAATATAAATTAAGATTAATATTTTCAGATCCAATGAACTTCTATGGATAAACCAATTTTATAATATTTTAATTCTGTTAACAAGATTTTGGAAATTGGTTTGTAACAGCTGGGTGAAATATCAGTTTTCTATTTTCTAATGCCTTAACCTTGAACAAAACCAAAACTCAAAAACCACTTAACCCTCCAATGAGAAATGACCAATATTGGTATATCGAGTAAACTAGTAAAGATTATCTGTTTGGATTTTGTAGTGAACATTAAATTAGGCCAATATAACTAATAGGTATTGTTGAATTAAAGCCAACAACTGTTGAAGATTTGCCAAATGAAAATAAATAATTATTTCAAGAATATAACTAAAGAAAATTAAATATAATAATCACTAGGGCCTGGTACAATTTACTTCCATGTCCTAGAAAATATTTAATTAAATTAAAACAATATATTATGAAATATTGGAATTTGTTAGTAAAAGTAAAAAAAAAGGCCTAAAAGTGTTTTACCGTTTACCTAAAGCGATCTCAAAAGAACTTACATACATTTGACGTTGGTAAATTTAAATCGCTAATGCATATGATTATAAGAAAAAAATGTACATACTTATCTCTGGAAGACCATATCGAAACTGGATTAATGGCTGATGAGGTTTTACTGTCTAAAAATATAATAAACAATTTTCATATTAGATAATATATACATATTAACAGGGCCCGAGAACATGATGCTTTTATACAGGTGTCGGCAACCAGCATGTGTAATTTTATGTTGCCTGTGAGTAAAATTTATAATTTGTATAAAAATCACAAACTAATATAGTATGGACTGGAATCTGTGAATTAAAATGTTGTTTATATCTAGATACATTATCAGTTATTACATTAACTAAACTAACAGTTATGAACTTAAATTAAATAAATTTGATATAAATAAATATTTTTGTTAGTAAAAATAAAATAAGGTACATCAAAATTGTGGCACTTGAAAAATTCATATTAATATTTTAGCTCTTGACATCAAGAAGGTTGCCGACCCTTGATTTTATATATTGCTAAGATATTATAATATTGAAAATCTTGTTGGACACAAATTAGTTTCAGAGTACTTATGTACATTCCAAACTCTACAATAAATAAATATAATGTACCAATTTGTACCTACAATTGATTAAATTTTAGTAAAGTAAATACATTTTCACTTAAAATTAAAACATTCCAATAATTATGTTTACACCAACAAAGAGGAATAATATTTTTATTTAAATACTTTTTAGAAATCTATTTTTTTATTTATTTATTTGAAAATTTATAAAAAGGTACCAAAAATATCATAAAATTAAAATCAGGAAAGGTACCTAGTTAATATTCTTGTATTTATACTTTATAGTTAATGTATATTGAGTATGTATGTATGAAGGGGCGGCTCCAGAGACATAGTTGGGGGGAGGGCCTAAGTCATAATTTTCAGAAAAATTTCAATATTATAAAAGGTTTTTTTTTAAATGTTGTTTTTAACAATAAACAATTTTTAGAAATACTGGCTTAGGAGGGGGCCCCCCTAGATCCGCCCCTGTTGGTATACTGCTTGTAAGCTTGGTTATCAAATAGACTACCCAAAGCCGCAAAGGTCATAAAAAATAGCATTCATTGTTGATATTAATCCAATCTGTAAAGAAGAAAATGACAAACCCTAACAGAATAGAAACAAAACTCAATTAAATATTTCTTTGAATGTTGCAGCTTCTTTAAGTATTTTTTTTTGAAATAAGAATCCAGAAAAGCAACTTATAAAAAGAGCAACAACTAATACTATTATTCTATTTTGATCAGGATTTAGGATAAGTTTTTTGACTAATTTCGAGATTTTTCAGTTGAACTATTTAGTTGAAAAGTGACAACATTCATTTTTAATGAGTAAAGTTCTTTCCTCTATCAATAACACTCTTGTGAACATTATCGTCTATCGACTAACACTACGAGTGAGTTAGAACTTAAAACGCACCTGATATAACCGTACGATTGTTTTGGTGTTCATGACGAACGAAGTTGAAACGTACTGCTCTAAATGTCGTAGCAAATATCACTACCGGACTATGGGAGACAAAACTAAAACAATAATTTACGAATCGAATAAAAAATACCGAAAAACAGTAATAATAAAATAATTATACTTGTCTACAATGATGGTACACTACACAGAATGTCAGAAATTATCTCGGAAATTATAATTTACTATACAAATTAGCACTGTGAATTATGAATTGTGATTGATATTTTATATTTATAATTTTGATGTAATATAATGATATATTTTGATAACAGTTACGCACGAGCTCCACCGCTAATCAGCTGCTGCCGCTGCAACTCAGTTACTTAGCAATTGTACTGATGTGTCTGATGTTTAGGTCAGCACCACAATATGGTACCCGCGATTTAAATCGTGATAGTCCCACAGGGCACAGCTGCTGATTAGTTATATATAACATATTATTGTTCTACGGATAAATAAATAAATAATATCACAGCAGGCTGCAGTAAGTTGCTGTTGCAGGCTGCTAATCAGTGTGACCATATTTAAAAAACCAAATTCCGCCACTAATGAGAATAAAAAGCGCTACGATAGCGCCACGGTTATTATCACTGTGGTACCCGCGATTTAAATCGTGATAGTCCCACAGGGCACAGCTGCTGATTAGTTATATATAACATATTATTGTTCTACGGATAAATAAATAAATAATATCACAGCAGGCTGCAGTAAGTTGCTGTTGCAGGCTGCTAATCAGTGTGACCATATTTAAAAAACCAAATTCCGCCACTAATGAGAATAAAAAGCGCTACGATAGCGCCACGGTTATTATCACTGTTATCACTTATCATTTGTTGTTATCGTAGTTATAGGTAACACATGTAAAGAAATAAATTAGTAAAAATCACGTCATTATTATAATATAAAATTTAAAATGTTAAAATACAAATACAAATAAGTAGTAGTCAAACAATTATCAATTCAACACAAATTACGTCATATCAATTCTGGTATAAAAGTTATAAAAAAAACGAGTGCTAATAAGTATAATGAATGTGTTTATTTTACATTATCTATTCTGTGAATACCAGCTATGTTCATGGTGTAAACCACAGAGTAATAATAATAAACCACGGTTGAAGATAAAACTATAGAAGAATATGATGAAATAAATACGTGGTGACAACCAAGATACGCATTATCAATAATTATCATTTATGTAAGCATTCGCTTTCGCTTAGTCGGCAACCGCCAACCGACCATTACTAGTTGCCACATTTACTATTTTACTGTTACCCTGGCGCCACTTGTGACTTACTGACTTACGAGTTTATGACGATTTATGAACTGTGGCTGTGTTTACGTATACAGTGGAGTTTTCAATTTTGCATTCACAGTTCGTGGACTTTGACGATATGACGCTTGTGTTTTAAATATTTTTGTCCGATTCTCCTCTTGTTCCAGACTAGGTATGTTCTCCTCCGCCAGATTATCGGTGTTTCGGCGAATGGTCCTCTATCAAGATAGATCTATAGTCGGACCTCAGTAAGCTACTCAGTATTACTACAAGTCAAGTACATGTGGTGGTAATTTAATGACCGAACAAAAAGAAGAAATAGACCTAGAAATACAAGTAGAAACTATGCAGACCAATCACAGCCGCAACTCTACCCTGAAAGTGATTACTTTGGTGACGTTAACCCTTCAGAATGCCATGGTTGCGCTCAGTATGCGCTATGCGCGGACCAGGCCTGGAGACATGTTCATATCATCTACAGCTGTTGTCATGGCCGAAGTGGTAAAACTCTCCGTTTGTCTGGTACTAGTATATCGAACAGAGTCTCTGTCATGGAAACATTTTATATCGATACTAAATAATACAATCATTAAACAACCGATAGACACGCTGAAAGTTTGTATACCATCTTTAGTGTATCTAATACAAAACAATTTACTGTACGTCTCAACTTCAAATTTAGATGCAGCTACTTATCAAGTCACATATCAACTTAAAATATTTACGACAGCCGTGTTTTCTGTGTTGATACTGAAACGTAAACTATTGCGACATCAATGGATTGCATTGGGAATTTTGATTTTAGGAGTCATTCTTGTTCAGCTGAATAATTCAACTGACAAATCTCAAAAAATGTACCCTAATCAAAATCGAATAGTCGGATTAGTTGCTGCTCTCATCGCTTGTTGCTTATCTGGATTTGCTGGGGTTTATTTTGAAAAAATACTGAAAGGAGCTGAAATATCAATATGGATGCGAAATATCCAGTTGAGTTTTGTTTCTGTTCCGATAGGTTTTATCATGTGTTTTGTTACAGACTGGAGCAAAATCAACGATAATGGCTTTTTTTTTGGTTATGACCTTTACATAGCCTATTTGATAAGCTTACAAGCAGCTGGAGGCCTTATTGTAGCAATGGTTGTAAAATATGCTGATAATATATTAAAAGGATTTGCTACATCTTTAGCAATTATTGTAGCATGTGTTTTCTCAATGTACTTCTTTGATTTTACAATAAGTATTCAGTTTGTTGTAGGTACAATGCTTGTTATGTGTTCAATATTTTTGTATAGTTATACCAAGCAAAAAAAATCACCAAACCTAAATACCACACAAAGAGCATAAAGTTATATACTAAAATTATTATATTTATTATGACCAAACAACTTTAAAATTTTTTAATTTTTTTATAATATGATTGTGTATATTAATATATTATAATTATCGATGGTTTATATAACTGTTATAATATTAACATCTATTAAGAATGTTTTATAGAAAAATGATGTTTTGTTTAAAATTGTACAAATGTAGTACCTATTATAATTAATATTTTCTGTATCATATTGAGTCAAAAAATGATTTAACAAATTATATTAAAATATACTCAACTGTTTTTTTTATATATATACATAGCATTAATGTTAATTATAATGTCAAATGAAAATAACTTATAAATTAATTTATAAAATAAAAAATGTATATAATTTAACTAATGTATTTTATTATATTATGCTCAAATATTGTTTTTGTATAGGTGTTTATACCTATATTTACCAAACTTAATACTAAATTGACTATACAGTATACACTATACCTACCGATAATTATTAGATTATATTCTAAAAAATATTATAGACATAAGTAAATATATTCACCTACTTAAGTTATTACTTATTACTCTTATGTTATAAGTTTAGAGTTATATTCATGATTTACAAATGTAACATTACATCACATATTGATTACTATTTGTTTTCTTCAGAATCCTAATATTCCAACACTTTCATTTATGATTAACAACTTTATAATAAAATAAAAAAAAATATTATAATACTTGTATGTTACATCTTTTAATTGAGAAACCTCTATTGATTTTAGACCAAAGTCAACAATGCGTCACTGCATTTGGGTTATAATATGAATATCATGTAATATATTGAAAAATCATCAGTTATTCATTTATCAGTTTTTGTATTTAATGATATAATTTAAATTTATTATAGTTGAATCCTCATTGGCTTGTGGCACTTATTTATTTAAAATCCTCAAAAAATATATAAAATATCATATTACAAATTATTTTGACCAAACTGATGTAAATTTTTAATCCATTTTAGTTGGTGGCAAGATAGGTTTTGAAGGATACATAGTCGCCTATTGTAGTGCAAGGTTCAAGGATTAAAATTATTTTATTTGGAATTAATGGTTCACTGAAAATACGTGCCTAATAATTATACTCATAATGAACTATGCATACAACTAAATTTCTTGGAATACCGAGATCTAATGTCCAGTATTTTTAACAGCCTCTTCCATAACACAATAGCTGAACATATTTTTGGCCTTTTTTTCTTTGGTTTCTTATGTTTATTCTGTTATTTGTAAAGGATTTGAAGCACGCCTTTGTAAGGAGATCTGTGTAGGCAATAAAAATAAAAATTTAATTATCCGTTTTCGTCGTATAGTGCCAGTGTGTGCGTAGAAAAATATGGTCATTAATCAATAGTCATTACTCATTTAGGTGTGCGATAATGTGGTTCGGGGAATTATTGTGGAATGAAAATTACTTGTTTTCGCATTACATGAACACAAAGTCAACAATTTGATACAATATTATAATCTCTTTTTAGTCTTATTATTTCACTAGCTACTATCTACTAAGTACTAACTACTACAGTACTACATAAATTGATCAATAATTTCTTCATATCGCTACGATGTTTAGATTTTAATTATGTACTTAGATATTATATAGAAAATGTCAATAGCCCCACTTCCTACCCAAAATTAAAACTATTTGAAAGTATAATTGCATTATTATTATTGAATTATTCTAGCCCCCTTACAAATTCAACTAAATATCCGACTATGTGTGGTGTGTACAAACCTTGTTACATTCTTTTTTAACATATTGTGCATTAAAAAAGTTGTTCAAAATCTGTGGTAGAATCTGAAGAAGAAATACAAAAAATACAAATCAGTTTTTCAAAATCTAATTATACCTACTAATTAGATTGATCAAAAAATGTAGATTGAACTATGTGTTTTTGCCATAAAAAACAGTACGTTCCGAATTTCCTCAATTATTTATAAATTTAAAATCCGTACAAATCTAAATTAGACACTTTAAATTAAATAAAAATTAAAATAAATTCTGTATGCATGAACAATTATTGAAATGTCCTTCCCATAGACCTTATACCAAAGTGTATCGTATACCTTATATAAGGTCCATGGTTCTTCCACAATGAATCCACTAATCCACATTCCACAGGCAATCGGCAATCAAGTACGATAGCTCTGGTTTTCTGGGCACGGACATGGTCTTAAAAGATAAAGATTATTATATTATATATTATAATTATAATATATCTTCTAAGACCGTGGCACAGATCATGCAAAAATAAAAATAGAATATATTTTCGTATAATCTGACATCCTTGGTTTGGGCGATAACAACAGCGCCATCTATCGCTATATTTTTATTCTTTGCGAGACGCAAGCGAAAAATCTACCGCAACTGCCGCTCACTTTTATCGCTAGACAGCGCGTCCATTAATGATTTTTGCTTATTATTTTAATATTACGGATTTCTCACGTCAACCTTAGATTCAGACTCGGTTGTCCCTTGTCTACGATAAATGATGATCAAACATTTCTAAGCTTAACAGCCGTTCATGATTAAAAAAAACGATAACAGGTGTCAGATAACATTTCTTGTTCCTTTGTTTGGATATCGTCTATTTTAGGGGCCTAATATATAAGTAGCCACGTATCTATATTAGTAATCTTTTAACTGTAATTTATGCTCAAAAAAAATACTCTTTTAAAGTATAAGCATACATATTCCAAGACTTAGGGAATCTATTGGTGGAACGTTTACCTCAATCGGTCAAGTAGTTCAAGAGCTATACGATTAGTAACAGAATTTACTCAAAAATTATATTATTTATAAAGGATAATAATTAATAATATATAATATAAATATTAAAACTGTATAAAACCTTTTTATCAAATTTATACAATAAAACAATAAATTAACTCATAATTGGTTTGATTCATAAAATGGTTTCATTTTCGTAGATAAAATTGTGTGTGTGTGTGGTGGGTGGAAGACGAATCTCCCACTATTTTTGTTCTCGAAACCTTGGGCAAGCCCTATGCATTGAGTGCCCTATTTACTTCTATGAATATACTTGTGTTGATGTTTAATAGCATGTATATATATTGCACAACATTTGTATTCCATAACATTTTAAATCGTGTTGGCATTTACACTTTGAGTTTTCACAACCATATACCTATATATAAATTTGTACCTATTGCCGAATGACATTTGTTATAGGTACATCGAATAATAAAAAATAATCTAAAATCAAAATAATATATACCTTATAATATATATAGACATATATATTTTATATTGATAGCTTTAATATAAAAAAAAAACCTATAGGTAATTATATTTATACAAATTCTGGTGTTTTTAATTTTTAAGTACATATTATAAACTTTATTAATTATATTTAACTTTTAAGATATAGGGGTTATGATGATTTGAAAAACACAATTAAAGAGAAATACTGGGAGTGAGCAAGTTTGGTCTATAAAATCCCCGAATGTAGGATTTATACAGGTTTACATGTTGTATTCAATATTACAACTTACGTATAATACAGTCAGTAATCACCGTTATTGGGTTATTCTATAGGGAGTTTTTTCTATTATTTTCCGAAATAAAAAGAGCATATAATATGTATATTATAATTGTATATACTGTAAACATTGAATGAAACCAGTCATGAACATATCAACGGTATTAAACGTGAAGACAATAGTGTAGATATTCTAAATTTCTAAACGTCGTGTCCAATATAATCGGCCTAGATTTTTCACTTTTTGTCGTTGATAATGAATATATCTGTTCCAGAATATTTCCATACATACCTAAATTTTTTTTCTTTATCATTTGGTTAACTTTTGAGAGTTTTTCGTGTTCTCAATTTTTAAGTAAGGCGCATGATTGTTCATTTACTACACAAATAGTTATTTTATAGTAATAATGTTTATTTTATATTATTTATGACATAGACAGTGGACTACTATATTATAACCATTTTAGATTGTTTCTTACATAACAGTACATATATAACGAACAAATTAGGTTTTTGTGTCCATTCATGAGATCAAAACTAAAATGAGACGCAAATGTTGTTTATAAGTGCAATATAATAAATTACTACTCTATGTTAACATACGATTTACATTTTAGTTAAAACTTCTTAACAATAACATTTCAATATTCTAAGAGGGTACCGCTCTTTTGTTGTAATTGTTCTTTTCTTTGATCTACCACAAGAATTCCTTGATCTTGTTATATTAATAATTTTTTTGCAGAATTTCATCAATAATTGTTGGACAGTAGGCACCTAAAAAAATAAATGCATTAAAATATTAAATTTAGTATTATTATTTATTTTTGTGTATTTTAATTTATTTTATTGCGTACCTACACCAAAGTATAATTAGGTGTAGAAAACAGTAACACATATATTTTATACAGTATTATACCCAAGACAGTAAGACTATAAATATAATTTTAAGATTTTTAATATTTTTCATTTAACTAGAAGGTAAGCTATCTAGATATCTAGGTAGTAGGTACCTAACTTGAGAGAAAAAGTTCAATATAACTAAAATATATGTTTATATTATATAAGTATGTAAATTTGTATAGGCTGTACCTAATGCTGTACCTACAGGTGCTAAATATTATAGTTTGGCAATAACTGATACAATCATAAGCTTCGCAAGTATTTTATATGATATTCTAAATTTCTATATTTATAATGAATAGTGATTACTATTAGGTATCATGAATGTTTTCGATAACTAATCTACTTTTCCTTAGTTACGCCCATGAGAACTTGGGTCTGTAAATCTGTATAAATAAAATATAAGAAAAAAGTGTTGGAATCTTGGCAGGGCCGTATTTACAATTTTTGCGCCCTGGTTCGACCGTAATTTNTTGTAACATATAAAAAATTTAGAAGTAGGTAGGTACAAACCTAATACAGTAATACCTATAACCTATATAATTATATTTTTATTTTTATTATTTTCATATTTAAAATATTATTAAATTGTATTAAATATTATTATAAAAATTAAAATAATATATGAACTATTAACGTTATTTTTTTAACTATAACAATTAATACTTGATATAATACTTGATAAGTCATAATATCTAACCGAAATTATAATACCTATATTGTTATATGATACATTTTTTTCTTATATATAAATAATTTCGAGTCATTAACACTGCAGCCCACAGACCTTCGACAGTCATTACATTTCCATGCACTCTGTGTGACTGTGGTTACTGCATTATTATAGTAATACTATACAATAATTAATGTAATATATAGTAGCCAGTAGACACTTGTATATATAATTTTTCTTATCAATAAATACATTATTGCGAAAGTTGCAGTTTATGATATCAGAATTGAATCATTTCATTTTTGAAAAAAATAAAGACACTAACCTATAATAATAATTATATTTTTTTTTAGTCTTAAGTTTTTTCAGTTATATCTTATATAAGTTTATAACAGAAGAATTCAAAAATATTATTTTTATTTAAATATAGTATTTAGCTTCTGGTGATGGATGACACGAATTTATAGATTCTAAGTATACAAAAAAATTTAGCAATAAAAAATAAAAGATTATAACTAGACAGAAGGCAAAGACAAACGATTTGAAACAAAATATTTAAGAAAGAAAAAGTAAACAATTGCCTATGTAAGGCTCGGGCCACACTATGCGTTTTTGCCGCATGCGGCAATGACGCTCCTGCCGCAGCATAAACGGATCACATTACTTTTAATAGAACCGTCCACACTAGACGTTTTAACCGGTTGCGGCAAATTTACACCGCAACCTGCTGCGGTGGAAAAACGTTGCCGCACAACGCAAATAAAACAGAACACATGTGTTTAAATGAAGGTGCCCACACTGCGCGGTATCGCTCTATGCGGTGTGGAAAAAAAGTAGAATTGAACTGGGATTCCCGGCATATTTAATGATAGTAATATTATGATTATTTATTACCATATTATCATAATTCATATTATCATACTACTGTAACGATACATTTTGTGTTTTGTGTTAACATTTAAACTTTAAAAAAGTAATAAAAACAATGTTTGACTGTGAAAAACTCATCATGGAAGTAGAGTCCAGGCCATTCCTGTGGAATATGGGACTGCACGACTATCACGATAGTGCAAAAAGAAAATTAGGATGGAGATCAGTTGCAGAAGCTCTCCATGCCAATTGGAATGAGCTATCGATCAAAGATCAAGATGAAATAGGTAGGATATTTAAGTTATAAATCATATAATATGGGTAGCAGAAGTAAAATAATAATTTTTTTGTTACAAGTAGACAAACTTATGAGGACTACAACTAAAAGCATACACTAAAAATCATTACATAATATTTATACTGCAGTTATATATGGTTATATTGAAATGGTACTGATCCTTCAGGTGTCATAAAATAATCTGCATAATAATCTCTGACTTCTACTCCTTCAGAACGTGTACCTGTTCCTCGTGCTGGTAAATCTTCAACTAAAAAGCTCGTATCCATATCCTCAAAGTTGCACCCGTCTCTTTTACGTACGAAATTGTGAAGAATACAGCACGCTTTAACAATATCATCCGCGAATTCAGGCTCAACTAATAAAGGTGTGTGCAATACCCTCCATTTATTTGACAAAACACCAAAAGCACATTCGACCGTTCTTCTAGCCCTCGATAACCGATAATTTAATATACGACGTTTGTCTGTGAGGCCTCGTCCTGGATACGGCCGTAATAAATTTTTGTGTAGCGCAAATGCTTCGTCAGCTACAAAAACGTACGGCTGAGGTGAAGATAAAGTGTTAGGTAACAGTGTAGGTTCTGGTATGTCCAACTGATTATTGTACAACATTTTTCCAAACGGACTCTCTTTAAACACATTAGAGTCAGCCTCTCTTCCGTATGCTCCGACGTCTATAGAAATGAAACTTAAATTTGCGTCTACCACTGCCATAAGAATAATGGAAAAATATTTTTTATAATTAAAAAAATATGAACCACCATTTTGCGGGTTTTTGCATCTAATATGTTTTCCATCAATACTCCCTAAACATAGAGGGAAATTCGTAGTAGCATAAAATCGTTCTGAGACACTGAGCCATTTCTCTTTATTTGGTGGAGCCATTTCAGATGGTTGAAGAACAGTCCAAATAACTTGACAAGTTTCTCTAATTATGATGGCAACTGTACTTTTTCCAATGTAGAAATCAAATTTTAAAGATTTAAAGCAAGTGCCAGTTGACAAATACCTAAAAAAATTGAGTGCATTTCACAAATTGTTTAAATTTAAAATAATATGTAAATTTAATAATTTTACAAATTGACAAAATATAAAAAAAATATTCGTATAATTGTTTACAGTTTTAATATGTTTTTTTTTTNTATATATATATATACGAGTGTTGCGTCTCGTGCATATAATAATTATGACGCAATATTGTGTACATGCTCACCGTAAGGTTTAGGTACTTCCATAACCAACCCAGGGGCGTGGTGAGTGATGGACTCAGGGCCGTATTTACAATTTTTGCGCCCTGGTTCGACCGTAATTTTACGCCCCCCCCCCCCAGCCAAAGAATAAATCCGCTTTTTGATTTTTCTTAACACATTTTTAGTTATAATTATTTATGATTAAGTCATGGTTGACTATCTGCAACCGTGGTTATGTTTAAATAATATTAATTATATTCTGTGCTAGGCGCCAGCACTTATCCGTTATCGTTGCACCTTTAAGTTCACAAGGCTCGAGTCATAGCACAAATTTTTTCCAAAAACAAAAATATTGATTGTTACAATACTACACCGAGTTACCGCGGGGGGCCCGGCCACCCCCCTAAATAGATCAATATTTGGCCGCCCGGGGCAAATGTCCCCATGCCCCTCCCTAAATACGGCCCCAAATCTTGGGACGCCTTGGTTATTGCTTCTATAATATTTTAAATAATGAAAAATGAAAATACATTTGGATGTTTATTGTGTATGTACATACTACATATATATTATACACATTATAGTACATAATATTAAGTATAACACTGTGCACTCAACACGCTGCAGTGAGTAAACAAAATTAAATGTTCACGCATTGGGAGTTTTTAGTAAACATACATTTTATATATATATGCAATATAAAAATCAGTAAGATATTGCTATTCAATATTTCAATACTTACCTACTCTCGTTGAATCCATGGGATTTCAAATTACGTAGTCATGTCGATTTCAGTTATTTAACATAATCAGATTAATCATTGAAACAAATGTACTTCGCGTATAACATGTATATATTATGTACGCACTCCATTTTATAATACTAGCAGTTCTATACAATATATGTATGGTTTAGCTTTGAATACGAAATCAGAAATTGAGAATTATATAGGTATAGTAACTGAAACCGGTTAGAATTCAGGTATTTTATTGATACGAGTGAACATTATATTTACCACCTAAATCTAAAACTTACATAAATTAAAAATTGCATATTCCTCTAAAAAAAAGTTGTAAATAGGCACATACCAATAAATAACAAATGTTTAATGCTAACAGCCTAACATACACATTACGTTATTTTATTTATAAGATTCTGAGCGAAGCGTGAATGTATTGATTTTGCAATTATGTGTTTTCTAAAAAAAAAAATATTGTGAATGTATCATTAATTTTGATGTTCAACTTCTGCATCTTTTCAGGCAGAAAAGTGAATCTAGTTGATACTTTTAAGAGGTCAAAATTGGAAATTCCAAGTTATTATTAAAAGCATCGGGGAAAAATAAAAAAAATAATAAAAACTAGTTTTTGACAAAATTGATTTTGTTTTGTTGGTGTTACTGAAAAAAAACAACAACCAAATAGATCGTAGATGTATGCATTTTTACAGAATGTTTATACTTTTAGAATTTTCTATATACCATACACAATTATTTTTCAAAATATTTGGACTCCTTTTGAACTATTGAAAATTTAATACTAATAGTTCCACATAAGTTGTTTTAGAGTTATATTAAAAAAAAATAATTAACAATATTTTTAGGAGTGTCTGAAGTTAGAATTTCGAGAAAATTCGTCAAAATCACTATTTACTCACTCAGTTTCAAATCAAAACGAATTCGAAATTGTGATTAATAATTTTCTGAGTTAGAACAAAATGTCTTAAATCAAATTTTGTCAAATTCTCAACTTCAAATTTCTGTCAAAAAAAATTGTATGCAAGTATTTTCAATATCCTTAGATTGCTGCAAAATAGCTTATGAGGAATCATGTATCACTTTTTTAAATTAATTGTATACATTTTTAAATATTCAAGTACCTACAAAATTATTTGCTGATCATTTTTTATTTTGAGCTGGTAATTTTTAATTTCAAACCAGCCTCCCATAATTATAAATCCTATTTGCACCAACAACTGTCTTCTGCAGAGTTAAAGGTTAGGTTTTACTACTCCAAAAGATAATGACGGACATAAAAGAAACACACACACGTAAAAGCAGTAAATAAATCTCTCCACTTTGAATCAAAGAGATACTAAAATAGTAAAATGTATGTATAATAAAAAATTATACTCAAGCTTAATAAATGCTCAATATAGTTTATAGTGATATCACTTGATATACGTTAAACTGTACACGCGTCAAGCCGACAATGTAATTACTAATTGCAAGTAGGTATCTACCAAGGTGATAGATACGTTACTATAAAACTATATTTGATAATTTAATGATTTTTAGTAGGTATCTTATACATTTCGCAATTATAATTTTAAAGAATATTACGAAATTGATTAGTTCAACAGGTTTACGTGGTATATCTGTGCAAATAAAAAATAAATATCTAATACAAACTATATGTCTATATTATTATTTATTACTTATAATATTTATATTATATAAACCTCGTATATCGATGTCTCAACTATTGTCTATTTGTGTATAACTACCTTATCTTACATTTCGTGATTAAAACTGCGGTTATTGAATACATAGTGCGGAACCACATCTGTTTAATATAATATAGGTAGTAGGTACGAGTATGAATACAACCTACAGGCTACTAACCTACAGATACTATAAAATACAATTAAGATGTAGGAGAACATATTTAAATGTCTACTTATTTTAATTGATGTAAACACTAATTAACGGCATTAGTATTTTATGAATATTATAGTATTGATTGAAAGTAATTCACATGAGTCGTGTTTAATATTAAATACTTACCTACTCGTTAAAAAAATGAGTATTTAAATGCGCAAGTTTGAGTTAAGATTCAGAAATGTGTGAGGTAACTTATTGCATAAATACTTAATACTATCCAATGTTTAGTATACCTACAGTCTGCACAGTACACAGTGTACAGGTTAATTCGTCGCCGTGTATGATCATAACTAGTGTTAGAATTTGTATGCAACAAAGAATTGTAAAATATGCATTTTATTTATCAAAATATGCGAAAAAATATGCAAAAACTTTTTTTTATTTCTTTATAACATTTAATATTTTTTTACGTAAAAATCAAAAACTAATAATTGAAACAGAAACTTCTAATTATGTACTATTATTATTATTTTTTATAAGACTTATAACAAATAAACCTAACTAACCTAACTTAGTGTATTAGTTACATTGCATAGGCGGAAATCCATTTCAAATATTGGGGGGCTACTATTTTTAAAATGAACCTAAATTGTGGGGGGCTTTGCCCCCTGATTTTTTCCTATGTTACATTAAATATTGCTATGATAATGATATGGTCTTTAAAATTTTGAAACACGAATGTCCAACGAAGAATGAATTTATATCGACTAAAACTTGCCGTATTAATAAAAACAAAAGTAATGCATATTATGAAACCATATTGGTCGTCTAACCAAGATAAGATTAGATTGTAAGTATACGGCAATTCGACAAATAAATCGATAATTAAAGACGTTCATTAAATAAATACCATTTACAATTCATAAGATTTAAAAAAATCAAATTATTCAACTATATGCATGATGTTCAAAATACGCAAAACAGAGTTGTTCTATTTAATCGAGAATAATAAAAATCGTGGACATAGCTGACAATCAATCACTTTAGACTCAAGAAAAGACATGCAATAACTTCAAATAATAATAAGCATTTCTATATCAGTGTAGTTCTGTATTTTTTTTTCAAATACAACAATCTTGCTGCAATTTTATGTATGATCTTATATTTCCATCTAAAATCTAATAATTTATTGCTGCTTCAACTTATAAGTGCATTGACCTTTTGGTTATAGAAGTGCTTCCTAACATCTTCTTTTCTAGGTTCCATCTATAGTTTTCAAAAATCTCGCACCCCCCTAGAATTTGAAAAAATTAAGCACCTTTTTTTGTATACTTTACGAATAAACTATAAAATATTCGGGAAGACTTCTTTTTGATTAATGATAATAATAGAAAAGTCAATTTACGAAAAAGTTAAAAAATATCAACATACAAAACAGTTAATGTTCTTACCCTAAGGTTCAAAACAGGTACATAATTTCATAATTAATACATATACAATTCATTAATTTATATATTTTCATAAACAGGGAATATTATTTATTTTATTTGATCTATAATATTTGTATTTTGACTTCCAAGCAGAACAATTTAAAATTTTATAATACGCTTATACTTAGGTTAAGATCAAAAGAATTATAAATGGATTTCAACACATAAGTGAAATCCATTTCTATTGAATAAGTTGATAAAAACATGTTTCTTTATTTAATTAGAACTGTTCTAAGAAATATAATTGAACAACCATTATTTTCAATTAAACGCGTTTTGTTCAAAGTGAAATTATATAAATATAGTAAATAGTGATATTTGACCTATAACTTTAGAAGTATAGATTTTTTTATGAAAACAATGCGCCTATATGAATCAACCCTGATGGTTTGCCCTAAAATAGTTGTACAATATTGTGGAATTTATTACTAATTATAAACTAATATTTTTATAATTTTTAACGAAAACTCAAGTATTGAAGTATCATTAGCGGTCATTTGATTGAATTTGTAGAGGTCTAGAATAATCCAATAATTGTTCGAATTGTTTTAATCTTGGGGAGGGAGGCTTTTGAAATATCTAGGGGAGCTAAGCTCCCCTAAGCTTTCCAACGATATCAGCCTATGCATAAATCCAAATATATTTTTGATTTATCTACATTCTACGTTTACATACCGGCTATTCTGTCCTACCATTAGGGCAGTTTTATTATGGCAGAAAATGTTCAACTGGTATTGACGCATTGTGATGGTATGATTAGGTACAAAATTGAAAATTCAAAACATAACTGATTAGGAAGGTACCGATTATTTAAGAATAATAATTTTTATCCAGAGACTAAGAACAATAATTATCAACTATCGGATATATTTCTAAAATCTACTGAAGTCTGCCTACAATGCAGGTATTTGTTTATAATGTATACATTGATGATGGTTATTCAACATTAATAGTAAGGAGTAAAGTATAATTTATTGGCGTAAAGCATATTGTAGTATATAATTTTAAAATATTAAAAAATATCAACAAATAAAAGACGACCATGGAGGATTGGCTCACAGGTACGATTNAATATATACTTATAACTTATAAGGATTAGTTAAATTAAATTTTTTAAATAAAGAAACCGTGTCAAATTAGTGTATTAATTTTATTAAATAGCAGCTAAACATATTATTTTTTTGTTATCTTTTTGCCAAACTTTTTGAAACATGATTTTGATAAAACAATAAGGTATACTTTTATTTTTGAACAAATTCAGCGTGTTATAAATTCTATTTTTTATTTCTTTTACATAATCACAAAGAACATTTTGAAAATGCGTTTTTTTTTTAAACAATCCCAGCGTATTATAAAATCAAATTCAAATTTTAAAGACCTATTCACAATTATTTCAGCTAAAGATTTGCAAACCAAAAAATGGCGTCACATACGTGACAATTATACCAAATACATAAACCAAGAAAAAAATATACCAAGTGGGTCTGGCGCATCGAAAAGGAAAAAATACTATTATGCTGATATACTTTCGTTCTTAAAACCAACAGTTGAAAAAAGAAGGTAAAAATTAATTACGCTGTTAATTTAGATTCTAGATAGCGAGACCAGGATACAGAGTGAATAATATGCCCACAGCCCACTAGTTAATTCAGAATTAAGTACATTGCAATTTTATTAAAATTTATTTTTATTTTGTAGTACATCAGGCAATTTCCTAAATGATTCTACTGATAAAGAAACCGGCGATGACATTAATTTGAACGTAGACGATTTTTCTCCAGAACAGCCCACTCCGGATCAACCAACCAGTTCTTTTCACACTATTCAAAATTATTCGAACGCCAAAAAAAATAAATCCAAGATGACTCCATTTCAAAGCAAATTAATAAATTTAGTAGAAGAACAACATAGTACAGCTTATCCTGATTAGTTTTTTTTGTTATCTTTGCTTCCTGAATTAAAAAAACTAAATGACGATAAAAGATTAGGATTTCGTATTTATGCAATTAAATATTTTCAAAACGAATCTCATCCAACCACTTCTCTGCAGCATCCAGTACAACACACTAATTTCATTCCAGAAACTACAGAAAACTCTCTTCAAAATATGTCATTTTATCCGCATAGTACAGCACTTTATAATCCATATAATCAGTATAAATCTAGACCTCCTTTACTTGAAAATATTTCAACATCGCATCCACCATATCCTCGATCACCTCAATCGACATCAAACTATAGCATTACTAATCATAGTTATTCTTCAAATGTGCCCGGTATTATGTCCCAACATCAGCCCTTATCATATGTTTCACAAATACAGAGTCCTATAGATACAGAGTTGAATGTATCCTCTCAGCGACCATATCAGCCCTGCGTTGTGTCTTCACAAAATTCCCCAGATGAACAAGTTATTATAAACGTCCCCTCAACTCCATCTACATTTTAGTAGGTATGGTTAAATACATTTTTTTTAAATTGTGATTTGTTACAAGTGGTACAACTATTCATTTTAGTTATATAAGTACAAGATAGTACAATTTGTTATTGTTTTAATTTTTTCTGGTACAACTATTTATTTTAATTATATAAGTACAAGATGGTACAATTTGTTTTTTTTTTTAATATTATGTTTATATTGTTTGATTTCTATTATTTACATTGTATTATGAAGTTGATTTTCAAATAAATTAATACAAATTGATACAAAATATATTTTATTTACCTCTTTTGTTAAATTTCAAACTTGAAATCGTCATAAAGATTATGCATCATTACGTTTTATTTTGTACAATTAATTACATTTGGTTAATTGAATTTTGTTTTATTTGATTATACTGTAAGATACTTAATTATATTTTAATTTACTTACCTCAGGGTCACAGTAAGCCTTGTTTCAGCACTTATAGGATTACGAAATTTGGTGATCTGTTTAGTTATATGTGGGCGCACTTTACATAGTAGCTCGTCGAATGATGAAACAGACATACGGTAGTATTCAAAAAACTTGTCAGGTTAACGACGTATACTCTCATAAAAATATGAAAATTCGTCATTTTTTTCTCGATGAGAGTTTAATGGATGTACCCAAAACTGTCTTCCTGATGTGGTATGTTCATCCAAATCTCCAACTGCTTCAGCTGCACACAACACTTTTAACAGTATACTGTCCGACATTATTAAAGATCGTCTTTACTACGTCGATGCGTTTGCAAAAATGAACCAAATATAATTTTAAAATATAGCGCCATGCGGTGATAACGTGAAGTATGGCCATTACGTGCGTTGCGGTGTCACCGCAATCGCCGTCAACGCATGCGGCAAAAACGCATAGTGTGGCCCGAGCCTTTAGTGTGGCCCGAGCCTAATACTTATGATATCGTCAGTAGGTCAGTTTTCGCGTGCAATCTTTATCGGTGACATTGTCGAACAATATGAATAAACGAGCCTAATTTTACAACCGGCTACCGAAAAATCACAATTCGTTGGTATTAAATTCTACGATATTGTGATGGGTAGACAAACTGTTGTAGTTGGCTTGCTTTATATTAATTAATAATTATGTCTAAGCTTATTGTTTTGGTTTTTATGCGCATGACACATATTATAACGACCGATTCGCTATTAATTATTACTGTCTCTAATATACAGTACAATGTAGTAAGTACAATGTGCCTATTCGGCGCATATTCCTCACCAGTCATTTAGAGACGATTTTTGGGCCAACTCGTGTTCGAAGACGTGAAAATGAATATGAGAACACGAAATGCAGATTTACACGAATTTATACGAAGAACGCACCTATTATTATATAAGATAAATAGTAAAAAACACACAATAAAATGTTAACAGCAATATAAATAACCATTTTACAGACATCGACGACAATGACTGGAATTTCGAGATATATTTATAAATGCTAAGAATATACGAGAACCACGCTGATGGGTAGGTTATAGATGTATAATCAGATGATCCAATACTGATGGTTATGGGATTAATAGAATGGGTGCGTTGCGTTTTTTATAGTTAAATCTGACATTTTTAGTACCTACCAGGTATACATATAAATATCGCATAACCGCACCATAAAAAGTAAAAACGATGTTTATTTTGTTATCGTATTAAAATGAATTACATGATCACAAAATATTTCTGAATTTTCATATTAGCAGTTATTATAGCAAAATACTCTTAACACATTTTACACAAATTACATTTAATGTATAGAATCAATACTTTTTGATTAATGATAATAATAGAAAAGTCAATTTACGAAAAAGTTCAAAAATATCAACATACAAAACAGTTAATGTTCTTACCCTAAGGTTCAAAACAGGTACATAATTTCATAATTAATACATATACAATTCATTAATTTNGGTACAATGTGCCTATTCGGCGCATATTCCTCACCAGTCATTTAGAGACGATTTTTGGGCCAACTCGTGTTCGAAGACGTGAAAATGAATATGAGTGACTATCCTAGTATTTCGGTTATTTTTTCTCCACTCGCACACGGTACATCGTATAGTTGTAGCTACGTGTTACGACGTATCTGACTCGGTGTTTTATTTTTATATTATAATATTGCAATACAAAGTATAAAATTTAATAATGATAATATGTTTACCAACTATACACGTAGACCGCCGCCGTAATAATAATAATAAATAATAATATAATTTAATGCGCAAAGCAAACGCGACGAGACGACTACGATTACACTACGGAATGGCCCTCGGGTGGGAGCGGTGAGGAGGAGCAATCGCGGCCGCGTATACTGGGCCGATTGTTAGGCTGAGTGGGGGCGAGGAGGCAAGGAAGGTTTTTACGGTTATGAGAAGACACCTGTTCGCTCGGATTCCTACTCGCTCAGGTTCAGTCTCCGGCGAAGACCTCGTGGCACGCATATTATATCGTCGTCAGTCATTTCGCGGCATCGGTTAGCGGTACTACGGTCGTACTCGTGTGTGTACGTGCGTTATTGTGTTTACTACAGGTAACCCGCGTATTAAGGGCAACCCGACTACGCGAATTGTCGTTATTTTTTCTCTATTTTGGGGCAGACAGTCGTCGTTTCGTTACCACCGACTCCGTCGAACGATATCGCGACGAATCTGCAGCTGTGTACCCATAATATTCACTGAACAGCAGCCATCGAGGACTGTCCACTGCCCACTGCAGAATAAGTGCTCAACGTAAGTGACGATCACTATAATATACAAAAATAACAACAATAATATTGTCTAATTTCGGTAACTCTAAGTTCAGGGGAAAAAATAATTCGAGAAATCAAAAACCATTATTATAATATGTAATGGCTATGAGATTTTTTTATATTTGAGATACCTAGGTACCAAAAATGTCGAGATATATCAATGTTCGAGTTGCCGAGAATCGACTGTAATATTATTGACCACGCGCAGACGCATCACCCCTGCGGGCGGCAGCTGTCTGACGCTCTCCGGGGGAGGACTCGTGATTATTTGTATTATATTTTATAAATATTGTACTACCTACTACGCCGCAAACATTCCCGAAAACAACTCTACCTACGGGCTACGACGACCCCGTTATGATCAAATATTTTGGCCGTGCCTCGCCTACTTGTAGGTTGAGTTTTGACGGCTATTACAAAATTACATTTATTTATTATTAATTTTTTTTGAAACAACCAAATACGTCATTTGTTTATGCCATTTACGTTTAACTGACATAGACGATTGCCAATACAGTAGACTGATATTGGCGTTTTGAATAATATTATTAGTATTCTGAATAATATTTAGGTTAGCCGGTAAATTAAAAATAAACTCTAATTTATAAAATGTTGTCAAACAGCAATGTGTGATACCATTTATCATTTCAATTAATTATAAACTCTATTCTTATTGGCTATAATTGCTTTCATTCAAAACTAAAAATATAGATTTATCAGTACGTCTGTAACCTACCTATTCAGTTTATTCCACTGAACTTTTTTTGTTGACAGATGGACGCTATAGGTAGTGTTTACGTAATAAATAGGTAGGTAGGTACTAAGTCGATATTGACGTATTGTATTAGCATTCCTATGATTCTATAGTCCTATTCCTATCTATTTATAAGAGATACGCTTGTTGTGTAAATACGCTGGGAACAGTTTTTATACGAGGGTATTATTATCGACTATGTGTTTACTGTTTAGTGTTTATGCTTTGTTGATTAGAACAAATTATTAAATAAAGGAAATAGTTTAGCAAAAAGTTGGTACTTGGTAGATGTATCCGATTCATTTAAAATACAAAAAATTCTTTTTATAGAGTTTATTTAAAAAACGTACTATTCTTTTTTTATAGATTTATTTGATCATTTCTGTAAGTCAGCATGTGACGTAATGAGTCAGTTGAATAATCCAAACTTACTTTTTTGTCATGCTATTAGCTAGCAATCATTTTTTACTCCATATTTCTGTTATGTTTTATGCACTCGGATGTCTCGGGAACAAGTATTTTCATTCAATATCGTGGAAATAACTATCGTTCGTAGTATTTCATACTCGGACGTCAGTTGAAAAAAATGTACAAAATTGTATTATTGTCTAAAATTTTATTTTTAATCATCGGTTATAAATATTATAATAACAATGTTAATAGGTATTGTAATATTTTATAATCAATGTTTTTATTGATTACAATGTTTATAAAAGGTATAATATCAATTATCTACTAAATGTATTACTAGAACGCAATCATTGAGTCATTTATAATAGTATATATAAAAATCAAGATTTTAAAATATCGAAGGACAATTATAATATTTTAGATGTGCTGATTTGCTTCCTGTTTTTAAATACGTACCTGAATTTATCAGTTTATATTTTATTTAATGAATGGCTGAGATGTAATTATCTTTAAAAAAAAATCACGAACTAACACGTACCAAATTCATTGAATTGAACAACGCATACCATACCTATTTATTTTATGCAATATAATAATAATCATTTCTTGAATTCTAAAAAGACAATGGAAAAATCGTATGTAGAAAGTGAAATTATGATCACTCTAATGAATAATGACGATACGTTATTGTAATTTTGTACTCACATAAAAAATAATTTTAATTCTTTACATCATTCATATTGTATATATGTATTTTATAATTCAATATTTTATTCTTTAAAGAGCGGACCTACCTATTTATATAAATCGTATAATATTTTTAATGTTTTGAAGTTTAATGAAAATGAATGAGGACTTTTGGTTAATAAGATGTGTGACGTATTAACTCTACAAATTATTTAACCATGCACGTTCGTTTTTTTTAAATATTCAAATGACATATCTTATTATTATTCATTGTTTAAAACAACACATTTGACATTGGAAAATATTCTTCACTGTAGCTCATCCTACGACTCATACTTTGTGTATGATTGTAAATTATAATGTTTCATAATAATGATTAAAGGCTTATTTTATGTTTCAAATGTCTAGAAATTCACTGTTATTTCTTGTATTTTTGAATTACTATGATTATTTTTTGACAAACATGTAATTTTAAAATCACAAATATGAAAATAAATTAATATTTTACTCCCATATTTTCGTTATGAAAAAAAAAGATATATATAATACTTAAGTACATCTTGAACGCGTGACTTGACTCGCCCATTGAACATGTTTAGGAGCATCAACGTGCTCTCCAAGCCACCCATCATACTCTCCATTAAAACATAAGTGCCGCTGTAGGTAATTTCATTTCAAAAAGTAAGAAAATTGGTATTTTTAAAAAGAGTCTGTGATCGCCCACGAATACGTAGCAATAATTTAATAATTTATTGGCCATTAATAAAACTGAGAAATCTTGATTTATTCAATTATTACCGCAATTAATATCGATAACATTAACGGTGAAAATAAAAACTACATTCCAAATACAATTCGGTGCACTTTGTCTGCATATACATTATACAGTCAAATATTAGGTGTGTGTGTGAACTCGGGTGGGTCACTTGTTGGTGGTTTCCAACTGCTGTTTACTATTTGTTTTTTTTTATTTAATGTTGCATTATTTTTTTAACACATACACCAGAGATGTATTGTTAAAACTATTGAACGCATGAATGAAGCTGATTGAAAACGACCCACATACAGGCCACATGCATTGTTTGCAGTAGTTAGCCCATCATATATATTATAATATAGTATATCATCTATGCACATTAAGCGCCCCAGGGAAATAAATAATAATAATAATAATACAACGGAGTCATTATTCCATAACCTGAGCCAATCCTACATTTCCTATATTGGCTTTTACCGAATTTGGTGATTTCTTCGTTTTCCATTGGAACCTAACGCCTATACCTATAATGTATATTATATTATTTCCAATGTTGTAGTTTTTTAATAAAACATTAAAAAAAATCTTTAAAACAACTAAATAGTAAACATTAAATAGTTCTGGGAAAAAAACGTTTTATGCGATCCGTTCTGTTAATTTTAATTGTATTTGTTCACAAGTTAAAACTTGAAATGTGGGTCTATATGAATAAAGTAAACAATAATAATGGTTTACTTCGATCAATTATAAATACGTTTTTTTCGATACTCCGTTGTTCTTTTTTTATAATAAAATGTAAGAGGTTGGTAATTCCGGTACAAGGAATAAATTAGTGTATTTTAAATGTTACATTTGAGATAAAAATATCAATATTATGTATAGCTTGATTCATCAAGCCCATTTCTCCCTTTTTTCTTCAATAATGCAGGTATTCAACATCTAATTTTTGGAATTTTTTGATATATTAACTACTTTAAGTTTATATTTTAAACTTCTTGAGATTTTTGGTACTGTTTAAGCCTTAAGGAGTGTCAGTGGAGATACAAACTTATTATGAGGTATATCAACATTTCCGTAAAAATGATCTGCTGAATAATTTTTACTTAACAGAAAAAAAGCGGAATTCTTATTTATAAAACAGGAGTTTGTCACAGGACACTCCTTAAGTAGTACAACAAATCTTAAATCATAAAATTGATTAATAAAGGAAAAATGGGGGTGAGCATGGTTGGTGAATCATCTTAACTATCTTATACGTATTGAAATATATTAGCCTATGGGACATTATAGTAGTAGTTATCTATATGAATGTATCTTTAATAACTAAGTTCAATTAGTGGTTTCAAAAATAGAATTTTATCAATCACCATAACTTTGTTATGATTGAATTATATACCTATACAACTATACACAAATTTAAAATTACAATTACAATCTATATGCGTGCATCGTTTGTAATATATGCCACATATCTGATCTTAATTGGCTGGTATTATTTTTGCAAAACTTATAAATTGGACAGGGAGAACAACCCATTTATAAATCATTTACATTAAATGATTAATAAAATGTTTCCATTATATTATAGGTACTTCAGGTGCTTGGCTTTTTAATATGATTTATTCGAAGTTGATTAATGTTAATTATTATAATACCTGTTCACCTTGGACTATTATTTCTGTCTTATATGACAACCAAGTCTTAACATCACGATTTTTTCACTACGTTTTTTATTTTTTCTTAATATTTCAAGTTCATTTTTCGTAGCCTACGACTTTGTATATAAATAATGTTTGACTCGTTAACATAATTTTCAGGTTTCAATCATAAGTTACATGAACTATTAAATTCTATAAATGAACGAAATTCTACCCATAGTATAATAATTATTTATCATACATAACTTCTTAAACATGTTATTATAAATTGTCATACCATATAATGCAGGTTAGTGGTTACATTGAACGTTTGACAAGGGACGACAGCAGCTCTTTATATAGCTCTGTTGGTGTGGCTCTAGTATGATACGGAGGTTTAGGAATATGAAACATTATAGCTTACTTATAGGTACGCATTAGCTACAAGTTGGCCTTAGAAATTAATTATTATACTGAATAGAAACAGTGAAAAATTGATATTCTGTAAAAAAAATAAAACCAGTACCGTATAGAGCGATAAATAATAATTGTATACGAATTTAGGACAATACTAATGAAATAGCTAATAATAGATTATTATTTGTAATAAACACATTTTTTTCGAATATTATCATTACTCAGTAGCCAATAGTAGTAAATAGTAATTTATGAATAAGAAAACCAAACAATTCCTATGAAATACGTGAGCATTTACAACATTGGAATGGTTAGTCACTTATTATATTCTGTTTTTAAAGTGCTTTAAGATGTTGTCTGAAAACCGGATTTGAACGAAATGGTAGTGTGTTCAATTACGCGAAATGCTTATACATATGTGTTAACCATTACAATTGACAATAAATTTTAACTAATTATCCACGTGTATGGTTTAATTTATTTTTGTTATGATTCACATTCGAACATAACATTCATCTTGCACCTAATGGCTAATGAAATACCGTTTAAGCCCACCATATTAAAATTAACACGATTTATAACAATATTATTACAAACTGCTCTGAACAATGTTCTATGGGCACAGCAGTAAGTTTATAATGATTAATAAACAATATAATATTTTAGGAGCCACTACTGTAAGTTGTACCTTCTACCTATATAGTATTGGACCACATTGGTTATGTATACAATATTTTATTTATAACCAATGATATAACGCGTATATTCATTACTCATTACAGTTATTATAATTTGTTGTTGTATTAATTATTAAATGTTGTTATTGAATTGTTTTGAGTGTTTATATTACTGATTTTATTTTATTCTTTAATCCGATATTCCTATCAGTTAATATGGACCTATAGTTGAAATTTGAGGATTATTTACCAAACTTTTTTCATTATAGTGCATACTCAGAAGTCAGATTATCACATAAAAATGACCTTTTAATACTATAACAACATGCCAACATTTCAAACACCGCACTTTTAATATTTTATTGATATCTATGGAGTCTGGACCACAAACAATCGCTGTTAGAGATCGCCACTGCAGCCCCCCCCCATGGAAGTATAACAGCAAATATCTCTCGTCTTAGAAAAAAATATATTGGGATACAGAATCTCGCGAACTGCAGCAGAGCCTTTTTAGCGGGCATCGACGAGGCGTGTAATTCTGTGTACTTTCCGCTCGCTTTTATAACCATATTATATTATAAATCACAACGCTCGACCTTCGGGAAAAAAAACAATTAAAAATCGGCCGACATCTACAGCGGCGGCGGCGTCCGTCGTAGGTATAATTACAAATCGTTGTGTTCGAAACGACTTGGGTGTACCTACCTACCTATTTCGTATAATACGATGCTTAAGTCTCTATAATATATTATCTATCGCGAGGTCTACTATCTCTATAGTCTATACCCGTGTCTGCGTCTCGGATCTTCGCCACCACCACCACCACCACCACCGTTGACCCCTCGTCTCGTTCAATTTACTTCTGCCCTCAGGGGAAAAGTCATCAATCAACGCGACCACCGGATGGCGGGGTGTTGTGGGGCCTGACGCGCATCAATCATCAGAATTAAAAACGAAAAAGTTCGTCATCGGAGCGCGTTTTTGTTGTTATAGACACGTCTTCTTCCCCCGAAGCGCAGCGCAGACAACACCCGAAACATACGTACGATGAGGTATATGCGTCGCGATTGGCATTCAAGGTCGCGTCGACTACGACGACGGGTGCAGCGGCGGAGTATTTTTTTTTTTTTGTGTTTCTTCTGACCCGCCCGCTATAATATAATAATAACATTTATTTATAAACGAACCTTACGACGAACCGATGCCATTTGCTCCTTGGCCATAAAATGATAATGCGTATACCTACCTATATATTGTACATATATATATACATAGCTGTACTCGTCGGACGGTCGGGGCCGAAACGCTTCACATAATATTATATTTTATCGTGTCGCGCCGCCGCCGGCATCGGATCCCACGGGTCCGACGGCGGTTGTGACTATTATTATTATTATTATTATTATTTATCATTAGGGCTGGGATTTATATTTTATATGCATTGGTATGTTTTTTTTTGCACCGCCCTTCTACAAATTTGGTTAGTAATGTCCGCAAATCGCCTCATATTGAAACAAATCGAATGGTCCTTATTTTGCATAGTTTTGCATGTATTAAATATAATGCATATTATAGCATAATTTAACAGCAAACAAGAAAAATGCATGTTTTATGGTATTTTTTAAACTAAAGTGGTGAATAATGAGATAAATGACGCGTTATATAATATGTTTCAATCCTCATTTCAATTTTAAAAAATGTATGATTTTGGTATTGACAAAAAAAATGTAAAAATGTAATTTAAAAGTGAGTGGTGATTTTATGGGGAATAGTTGTGGAGAATTGTTTTTCAATGTAGAAAACTATTATTTTGACATCTGAAAATGGCCCGACCATCCGGACGTATACGATTTTATTACAGTTTGTATATAACAACAACAATGACTGCAGAACGTTATTACTCGCAGATTCATTTAATTATCATTATGTTTTGGTTGATCGCGATTACATTGGAGATCGCTCTCTACTCCTGCTGCAGACGTGATCGTTTCGCAATCTCATAATAACAAGACTCTATTATCTACTTAACTTTTTTTTATATAATGCAAAAGTAGTAAGTATATATTATGAGTGTAACGTCATTGTATTTAGGTGTACGTACACGTGTATGCGGACAAGAAATAGTAACCGTCGGCACGAATTTCCAAAATAAGAAATATCTCTGACAATAACCCGCGCTTGTACACGAAACCAATTATTTTATTATAGTATTTGGAACGGGTTCTCGTTTTTCTTTTTGTTTCATAATATAAAATCAAAACACGGTCCACGATACCAGTGCACTGCAGTACCACAATTTGTAATACATTTACACTATATGCGTGTGTACGTAGTCTACAGAAACGCATGCGTCCTATAAGTTCAGTTTGATCGACTGTATACTTAACATTTTTTAATACACACGTATAATATATTATTGCGGCGTATTGGTCTGGTCGGATTACAGCGTCTGTTGCACAGGCGCACGGCACTATACATCAGATATAGTTAACCATGAGAACTGTTTCGTTATTTTGTAACATATTATATTATGTATACCACCTGCATGTATACCTAAACATTGTGTTATAATAGTTATAGTAAAGTAGCAGACGAGAGCATAATTATTATATTATGAATATATCTTAACGGTTGTGCACTGCTTATGGGCCATAGCTATGTAGTGCTGCAGTATGGTCTCATTACATATTCAGACGATACCATCGACTGTATAATATACACACTGAATATTATATAGCAATTTCAGTATACCTACATGCGTTCGATTAAACATTAAACTATATAAAATAACTCTAGAAGATCTCGAGTCGAACGACGATAAGGATAATGATGTATTATTAAATTTACACGACGTCATTCACCGCAATAATATTATGTAGAATACCATGACAAAATCATATATAAAATTGCAAAAATGTTATATATATAGTTGAATAATACATAATCATTTATATTATCTATATCTGTGCGGAATAATTATGCGTTTACCGGTACATTATACCTCGTTTGTAATTTTTTTTTTAACTGCAGATTTTATATTTACATTAATATACGTCCGTTCAATAAAATATGTTAAAGACTCTAGGCATATTTCCATACCTGTGGGGCAGTATAGATTATATAGTTAAGTACCTTTACCAATAAAGCTGAATACCTTACCGGTCATCAAATTGCGATATTCCCAGCACTGTTTTGAATGTGCATCGCCTACTTATTTATTGTACGACGATAATAATATTGTAATGTCGTATCACTACAGATTAGAAAATTGTGTTGGTTTTTTACATTCTCAGACTTCGAACGATACAGACGTGCGTGCATGTACCTATAATAGTGGTGTACAAAAATGTAAGTCTTGCAGTGTTCGACTTCAACAAAACGGGAAGGTTAAATTAGTTCGTCCGTGCACACCTGAGCGTGTAATCGTGAGTAAAGGTATATGGGAAATATAGACGATTCCGTCATATTTCACGGATCCATTACATGGAAATCCTTGGAATTTACATTTACTGCAATATAGCATATTATAATATCTGCGTGCATTATAATTTATAATGTCCTCTATGATAATTCATTTATTATTGTTTCGAACAATATTATAATAATTTATATAATAACACTTACGCAGTAGAATTCACGGACTTATTTACTCGTTTTAGTTTTGGTCTCAAACTGTTCGTATTTTTTTCTTTCAAAACAAATACTTATATGTTATTGTACCTACAATAAACGCACGGTATTAATACATTACGTATATATATATATATATATGTATATGTGTACAGGTACTATACCTAAGTGGTGACCCATAAGTACCTATACTTATTTTTATAGGGCAGACCTACCCATGAACTAAGATATGATCTTAGTTCACTGTGCTCACTTGATTTTTTTTTTTATCCTAAACGATTACGATTTACAGATATTAGTAGGTACACGTTGTACATTTTAACGTTTAAACGCACTTACTGTAATAGTTGTACATATTTTATTGGATTTTCTAAAGATAATTGCAAATATACCTATAATACAACTCAGTTTATTTAATCGTAGGAGATCTAAATGTGAAGTTCAAACACTTCAAGTGCTATTATTATTATTATTCAGCGTTGACACATATATAATACAATATGTACATAGGAGTAATCAAGAGGAGGGTCACGGGAGTATTGACCCCCTCCCCCTCCCTACCGCAATTGTAAATTAGTGGCATGGATTTCGTTGACTAGCTGTTTTAAGCTAATTATACATATATAATATAGTTACAACATATTTTTTTTATGCATTAGACCTTATTGAATATTATTTGTCTGTGTATTCATTAAAATATATCTATTGTATATTTGTACAACTTTATCACAATTTAATAGCTATTCACATTATAATTTGGGTAATAGAATAAGCAATACAAATTTGGTGTACTTACTCGTATTTTCAATATTTTTAAAATTTTACAAAATGTCAAAGACTGCTGGCGTTTACATGTATAGATTTATTATTGCTAAATTATTTAAAGGGTAGAAGGACGCGGTCACCTCGTCACCACTCACCACTATATAACTTTATTTTATGTATTATAATACTTTATTTTTGCCACAATTGATAAAAATATTTACTATATGTCTTATCCCGTCAAAAATGTAGTCCAAGTTACGTCAGTGTTTGTATATATATTTATTAGATTTTTAATTTTTTTTTTGTTCTTGATACTGCTTCAACAATTTATTATTAGGTTATTAACTTGGAAAAATATTTTATATTAATGCTGCATATGAATGACATTATTGGTATTCTTTGATTGAGTTGATGGTAAATATCGATAAATTTGAGAAATAAGATGATTTTGTTGCTGTTTTCTTCAATTATTGGGCTCATATATATTATATCTTACTTAGCGTGTACCAGTATGTGGAAGACTTGTAGCAATTAGGACTTTGCTCTCGATTACAGTCCTATATCATAGTCTGTTCACTATTACACTATGTTAATTAAATAAAGTGCATATTATATGAATACATATTATTGAAAAGTAAATTATTAATTAGAGGATAAAATCGTTAAAACGTAAATAAACTAATTCGTAGCAATATAAAAACGATTTTAATTTGCTTAATGGTTAACTGTATATATTATAGTTGTATTTTTTATTTTGAATAGGAAATACATAATATATAAATGATTTGTTTTTTGTATACAATAAGCGTAAAAGTGGATAGTATATGGTTGCATGAATTGTCTGATAAAAAGAAACCACCCAGCGAGGACACTTTTTTTTGCTTGATATGAAATGTATGGTTTTGTAGGTAATACTATTTATAAACATAATTATATAAGATGAGTAATAAAATAAATGGCATATCGCGAGTACAGGTAAATTATTATTTGCAAGTTGAATAAAATTTATTTATTATTCTATTTGAATGGGCCAGCGTTAACCTGTATTTGTTGTATAATAATATATTGTAATAAATATGCATACGGATGGAAATTATAACACAAAAAAGGATTATTATGATGAGACAAAACACAGAAGTGGCGGTTCAGGTGGTGCGTGTCGTAATCAGAGCGACGACATTACGTGACCTGGTGAAAGCGTGATTTACATCAACTTGAAATTAATTATTATCATAAAGTGTGTTCTTCGTTTTTAATTGTTACGTGTGTAGTACAATTATTTAATAACCATTACATTAATAAGATGAACTTTGAGGAAAACAAAATTTAAACACGTAAGTCAAATAATATATTTATATATTATGTATATACATATTACACATAAAAAATATAACTATTTAAATACATGTGTAGACCTATGTGAACTAACTTGAGAAATAATTGCTTTAAATAAATTCACTGGAGGGCTTTCACTGGAAATGGATTCATTTTTTTTTCTGTTTTGTTAATCCTATTTCCGGCGTAAAAGAGTTGTAACGGTTACATATTTTTTTTTTACAGTAGGTACCACAGTATAGCATACGTGGGATTTTGGTTTGTTCGCGTCGGGAGTCGGGAGTATAATGTGAAAAAAATGGGAATAAAACGAGAAATGTTGTTATATAGGTATATACTATAGTATGTATACACAAGTGCCCAAAAAATAATCTGAATAACGATTCTAAGTAAAATAAGTGTAAAATTAATAGACTATAACAGAAAACATTGAAATCCCTATTATTTGAGTTAACAGTCGGTACTCGTGCAGTTGAACACGATTTATGAATGTTTAACCTTAAATACTTACTGTAATTTATTTATTTTAACCCGTAACAATAAGACGTATTAGTCGATTTATCTTATTCTTAGATTTTTTCAATTTACCGGAGCAATGGACGTTTTTATTTTCAAAATGAATTACCATAATCTGGGTAATATGATATGTCAATAGCCGTATACTAAACGCAAAATCATGTATCTATAGACAACAACAATTGTGAACTATTTGGTTTTTGGGTCAAAATCCGTAGAAGAATGTCGATAGCAGGCAACTATATCAATTCCCTCTTCCCCGCGAGAAGAGGAGACTGGAGTAATCTTTTGTTCAGTACATACGAATTTCTTAGATGTTTACTATGTTTCTCGGACACGGCCGTGACCGATTGGAATTCTTCTGTTGATAACAGTGTAATAGCTCATAAGTGTTCACAAATTATTACATCAACACCGATATGTATTTACCTACACCGTGAAAGCAACGCCGTTTTACTGAGTAATGTACCTATATTTTAAAAATGTTTAATGCTATTTGGTTCAAATAATAAATCTAAAAAAAAATTGATGTAGTGCAATGCTTTTGTGCTTCAATGCGAAATATATTTGAATGGTGCATATTGTTCTAAATCATTATGGTTTAGGTAGGTACTTAACAGATACATGTGCAATCTATGTGGGTATTGTATACTATGATATTTTTAGCTATACATGTTTTGTGTTTTGAATAGGTGTTGTTATATCTTATATATATATTTGAATTTTGTACATCAGTTTCGTTGTATTTATTATAAGTTTATTAAAATATTAAAAATGTATTACTCACATTCTAAAAAAAAAATGTAAGTGAACGTGTAATCTGTACTTATGTTTGTTGTTGAAGAGAAAAATTAAATCGTTGTGAGACATAAATAAAAATGTAATTTTCTATACAGCTATATTAGGAACTATTTGAAACAATAATCCAACCATTGTAGTTGTAAAAAAAAATACCCTCGCTTTCGTGTACATTAATAGCATTAGAGGTTCCTATTTTATTATTATTTTTTTTATGATACGTCGTTCTGGTGACATTTAAAACTTAAAAGAATTTGTAACGAGTTTCTGCCGTGTCGTAAAATCGTTTTCATTCGAGACGATCAGGTTCGTTTTCGTATGACTGAACTGTCTGTTAAAAATTAAGATAAAAGTACCTGTCTAAAACCTTGAGCAACGTTTTGATTTATCTCGCACAAAAATCGCGGGCAAAGTCTTTTACACACCAAAACCTAACAGTTCTTGGCCACTAATTATTGTTTGTGTTGTTTAATTGGATTATCACTTTCATATCGTATTACCACCGCAGCAACGGCAATATTTTTGTGTCTAGATGTTTTCGGAAGGAGCAACCACCTCCTCCTTACACGCACTTTCATCTAAAGTGATAAACACACACATATGTTTCAAGGTGGCCACAGCTACGGTATATTATTATGAATAGGTAGGTATTATAGGTACCTATGTTAAACTTCCCAATGTTTCTAAAACGATAAAACCACAATGCCAAGCTTGTTTCAAAACGCCACACATCATGTCGGAGTATATATTACACATTATCAGCATAATATGTAGCACATTTAATAAGCATGTATATTACCTTTATTTATATATTATATATATGTAAGTGTAAAGAAAAAAATACATCGGCCATCGGTTGCGGCACATTTCACGTCCGAATTTCCAATAGCAATCATCGTCGAGATATAAAACGTGAAAGTCACTCGGAAATTCGAAAAATGTGATACGTACATATACAATTACATATATACATATTATACACAGGTATTATACGTAAAAGAAATAAAAAAAATGGAAAAATAAGTTATATACTGAAATACAAGCAGCTAGACGGAGACGTTTACCTGGGTATTTTATAGTAGGTAAGTACATAAGAGGTAAAGGTATTTATTTTATATTATACCTATACCGTAGAGACTCGAGACGATCAATTTTACGAGAATCGACGGTATACACCTTCAATTCGTACTGCTGCTCGTTATTATATAGGCGTGTCCAGATTATTACATTTTTTTTCGCAAATCACTCACAGTGAATACGATATAATAATATGTATAATAAAAGAACCGAAATGAAGTCTGCTATTGTATAAAAGCCGCCCTTACCTCAGAAAACACCCCGTACGTTGGTTTCGCATTCTCTCTCGAGTCGAGAAAAAGGTTTGAAGGCACTCTTCAAGCTGAGCAGGTGATTGATGATCGGCTAGTGCAGTATCAGCACAAACAACGTTTTATATAGTTACGGTTTTTAACAGTGGTGGATTTTTGTCTATCGCTATTAGTGGTTGTGAGGGGGAATTAAAAACCAAAAATAATTTTTTCTTTAGTCAAATAATTAATAACTATAATAGCGGCTGCTCACTAAACCCCCTAGATTTTAGAGAGTTTATAAATAATTTCAACATGAATTGAGTTAATTATATAGATAATATTGTATGTGTATCCACTATCTATATATTAAATTTAAGTAAATAAAGTATGATGATATTATAAACTAGTATATGCTTTATGCATCAGTTATCAGCAAAATAATATAATATTACATACCTATCGATACATTATTATTTTTGAAATTCAAAATATATATTTTTGACTAGACAATTAAGAAATTGGTATGTAGGTACTTGTATTGTATACATGTATGTACGTACTTTGTATGTATAATACATTGTGCATAAAGTATTTTTTTCTTTATGAAAAATGTCTCCCCCCCCCTCCAACGAACCGATATCTATGGACTACGAGATCATGCGACTAACTGGTTAGTCCAGTAACCTATAATCTCCTTGCCGCTTATTTTCGCACAAGTGCTAGGCAGGTGTAGGTATTTACGTATTTGTATTAATATAATATGTCGATACACAGGTACTCACAACAGGCGTGCAATTATAATTTTATAGTCTACATAGGTGTCTGGAGTGCATGTTATTAAAATGGCGACCAGGAAGCCGACGCCGGACCGTTTAAGAACTACCGAACGAAAACGGTCTCCGACAAAAAGCGCAATAACGCGTAATATGATAATACCATGCCGTTATTATTAGTGCACTAACAATATATAATATATACCTACACCGAAGCTAGCTAAATTAACGGGTTTCGCGTCCTTCCGATCGACGCAAATCGGAAACGATCGTCGGCATCGATCGGCGCGCTAAACGTATATATTACATTATGTACATATTTATGTATAATATAGACTACTTAATAAATCTGCACACATCCCGTTCGACCGCGCGATGTATCACACGGTGCGGAGGTGCTCGGGGTAATTTCGTGACCTATATTCATACGTCTGTAAGCAGTAAGCATATTATACATTATAAATTATAGTAATAACGATGATACGAATATTACTATTCGTTGTACCTACTAGGCATGCAGTGTGGGTCGTATAAATTATAATATTATTATAAATAAACACTCGCGAGAACAACACGATAGTACTCATCACAATCATAGGTGTAACGTTTTAATCTCATGATGGATATTACGGATTTGTGGCTATATAATATAATAGTATTATAATATACTACAGAATGTACGGATTGTTCAGACGAAACACTCCTGACGGGTCAGTGCACGTTGTGTATTGGTGAATTGTACGTGCCCGCGATTGAATACGATGTATAATCGAAACGATTTCGGACTTTAAATTCGTCTGGAGCGATTCAGTTCGGTATGTAAGTTGGCACCAACTATAGCAGGACTTTTTTTTCTAATAATAGTTATAATGGTTTATACGCATATATTTCTCCTTACTTTCTCCTACAGGGTTGTAATGTGTTACTATACTAGTGAAAAAATATCAGTTAATTGATCTATCCGCCCAAGAATTTTACTTATTTGCCCAGCTGCTGGGGACTGGTTATAAAGTTTGAAAATCGTGGTTATACGTATATGTTATAACGGTCATGCGTTTCCGTCTCGACTTTATTTTATCCTTTCCCGAGTGCCAATGGATAACAATATTTTCATCGGCGGTGAGAATTTAATGGAAATCGGGAATCCGTCACATTACACCCGTGAGCAAGCGCGGATAGTGTCGTTTTCCAATGCGGTTATAATCGTCGAGGTCGATCGTTTAAATACCACAGTCTTCAATCGATTCAGTCGACGAGCTTTGCCGTTTCAAGCAATACAAACAGTACGATAACGATATTTATGTCAATAATTAAGACAAGGTCACAATGTTTCGACTGTATAAACTGTAAGAAAAATAAAAGCGTTAGCAAATAATAATATATAGTAATAATTAAGGGCTTAAGGCCGACTAGAAATTCCTATTTTGTGCCTTTTATATTATATAATGATATCTGAAAACGCATCAGTGTAATTCATAAATTACAAGTTTAATAGTTACCCTCGAAGGTAACGTTTAAAATTTATCTGCAAAAATGTAAAAGATGAGTGATTTCGAGTACTTGAACCGCCCATTAATAGATGCCACAAGTAAATTGTTCGTTTAGTGATCGCAGACACAGGTGGACATGGGTAAGAGTAGAGAAAATAACGTTTTTGCACGTAAATTGATTTTCTCCGTGCTCTGCGGTACAATACAATACGAGTTCACATCGTTATCTTTTTCGTCCGATAACGCGTTATTATTATTATTGTTTACGTGTATATAATAATGTATAATATATATTGTTATTATGTTTTATATATTGCACTTACGCAGTTACGCGTGTGTCCGCAACCGTTCATTAAATTGTTTAGAAAACACATTTCCTCCGAGAAATCATATACCTACCTACATATACATACGGTTTCGATTAAACAATGAGAATCGTATTTCTCTGCTCGTCCGAGACCATTCATATTCTTAGAGTGTTGCATACATAGAGAGGTTAGAGATATACGTAGGAAGGTATCTACGATATATCATACCTACAGCAGAATGGTCGCTCGGAGGCACACACACGTCTCTTTTTGTAATATTATAATATCGTTTAACGTGTACACATAATATGATATAGGTATACGTCCCACGGCTCGTGCGGTGTCATATTATTACCATTATCGCTATATCCGATCGTAAACGTCTGAGTACGACTTAATTTATTAAAACACACGATAGCTACGACCATTTAATGGGTACATACTGCTGTGTGTATTATTGCTTCAAAATATGTCGTATTTACAGACGACACATATATGGACACCGGCGGGGTAAAAAAGAAATCCATTTTTAACCTTGAAACAGATATATATATATATATATTATATATACATTATATTGTAGTCATGTTTAATGGTTTCATTATATAGATAGTATATACTTATCAATTATCATTCTGATAAATTTTCTTTTTTTTTCAAAAATTAACTGCAGACCGTTTGTCATTTATGTCAGCATATAGGTACCTATATAACTACTTTCCGACTGTACTTATGTTATTATTTTGCAGCTAAATCAGTTTTGCAACGGAGAGTATATTATATGAAATTTGGGGGACACGAGAACAATATATTATTCAACTTAATTAAAAATATTGTGTATCTGCTGTTATCGTTATATTATTAACTAGGTATATTGCAATTTCAACTATTTTATTTTATTGTTTTTAACTTTTGATTTTACTGCCGTTGCAATAAATCGGTGCGTTATCGTCACCGGCGGCGACTGTAATATTATAGTGAAATTAAATTTACTTGATCTTGATATCACTTTTGCTTTTCGGCTGATTTTGGCGGGATAATCGAACGCTAACAGTACCCAGCTTTCTCGGTGTTTCCGTTCTAAACAAGGGCATTCGAAACCTACGTCGAGTTCATTACCGGTCGAAGACACGAAACAATCGGTAGGTCCTGTGGCACTGGACTTTCACTGTTTCCAACGGAATATATATATGCAACTAAACGTACATGTATACGCCGTATCAGAATATTTTGATTTTTACACAGTGGAGGAATTTATTGGTTTTAAAATGTATTGGAAACTGCTTTGTTTTAAAGAGATAAAGCGTGATAATAATATTATGTAGCGATGAACTCGAGGAATTTAGGAATTATAATCAATTAAACATGCAAAATACCGTTTATTTAGATGTACAGGAAAATTATGAATTACATTATAAACCCATCGAGTTACTAAGTTAATAAATATTGGAGTGGTTATCAACAAACTTTTTTTTACTTTTTTCGTTTAATGAGATAATCAAAGATGTGGAGATTGGTTTCTTCATTGATCTTAATTTTTTCCGCCTCACACATTTTGTAATCATGTATTAAAATAAATAAATCCATAAACACATGGAGGAAATTTAATTATGTTTCCCCCTTGTCATTTCCAACATGTCCATTTGATTTGATTTGTATTTTCTTTCGTGTATACATGATATATTTATAATGGACAAATATTGGTATTTGTCTAACCTTAAAATAAATTATTTATTCCAAATTCCAATAGTATACCTAATAAATAACGAAAATTGTGCACTATAAAACAAAAACATTTCAATAATTTCTTATTGTTCAATTTGGATGTAATAGTGAAACTGAGTTACTAATAATTTTGTATTTATTAGTATATTTCGGCGATGAATAATTTTTAGATTGAATATTTATTTTATTTATTTTAATCGTAAAAGTCAAACAGTAACTGTTGAAACAAACATGATTAAATATTAAAAAACTAAAAATTAAATATTAAAGATATTAACTTTTACCCTGCAGAGTAGGTACAATACATTGATACATAGTATTAAATGTTAAATCAAAATATATCATATACATCTGAAAACCGGATCATTTAATTCTATATTATAATTTTGAATTTGTTTTCCATTTATAAACTTATATCATTTAAATCAGTATGTTTTCAGCCCTGTCATATTAAAAATGTTGAATTACAATTTTTCTTTATGCGACCTGCTGTTACATAAAGAAAAAAAGTCAATTAGATAGTAGATATAAAACTGGTGTATACTTTACACTGTATGAATACGTTAAATCGGATTATTTTCACCAATTTGTATCTTTTGGTGTGACGGCTGTATAATTTTAAACTTATCGGGCACATACCGTTAATCGATCTTCGCGTATAGTAAAAAAATTACGATAACCGGCTCATTTAGATAATATTTTAATATCTCTTGCTCGGCATGCATAATAATATAAACACGGCGATACATATTATATTATATACACGATAATACCGTAATAATAATGCGGTACGATGAACGGATGAATGCGAAAGTGGTTCGGCGACCCACACGATCTGGTTCGCCCCGAGGGTTGTATTATAGGTACGCCGTGGTACGCACATGCAGTTTTAATAAGATGAATTCGTGAGAAAGTGAAAACGCCGCCACCGATACACATTTAAATACCTGCTGCAGAGTGTGATTAATTAACGAAAATCGAAAAATGTAATGTTTACGGTATAATATAACTATAGAATATGACGTTCATGTACCGCCAAGGCCATTTAATATAATATTATGCTGATCGATGAAAAAAATATTATCTTCTTACGTAATTATATTTCCGCACGAGAGTGTTACACATTATTTTAAGACACATAATTACAATAATACAATGTTTTCAAAACGTACGGCGAGAAAATTCTATAAAACAAACCCATATAAAAGTGGTCTGTTTAGGCGGTCGTTATTGTGATATGATTAATCATAAATTACAACCTAATTGATATTAATGAGAAAATGACAATTTATTATCAACCTTTCATCAATAACTGTTTAAGATGTATATGATTGTATTGAATGGGATCCGTCCTAATTCATAAACGATGCGAATAGTGAACGTTTGTCGTAATAATTATGTTCCTCATTCGTCATTGTGAAATAGTTCACATTACTTAATTCATAATCTTAAACCGTTTCCTTTTCGAATTGTTGGTCTGCCGTATGTAACTTTCGAAAATTAACTAAAATCGGTAACATGTGTTGGTAGGTTATTTTATGAGTAATGACCATGTGAGCAAACTCATATAACGTGCTTTCAGAACCTTTTAACCAAAATATATTACATACACAGTATATATAATATTAAATAGATGTGTATGCATGTATGTTTGTATTATATTGATCTAACCATCATGTAAATTTACATCAATAAGAATGTGCATTATCATGGTACGTTGTGCGTTAAACTCGTTTCATTATTCCATTTTAAAATATCATCGGTAAAATGTAAATATATTATACGTCGGCAATAGGTATATAGATAGGTGGTACAACCGATATAATAATATGTGTTATACCTATAATACGCTTTTATGCCGATTGCTATAGCATCTGATGGGCCATTAAAATACGTTGTTCATATGGTTGAGAATTGACAAAGAGAAAATGTCCAGGTAGAAAACACGAGTCGTTCATAAGTGCCGCACCTTTGTCGCTGTGCATTTCTATTAACATTTGAAAATGCGAAGAGGTGCAGTGCGTGTATACTATATATACATACGGAATGAAATGGTCATTTTGCCGTGCTTGGAGGTGTACGACCAGGCTTCAAATCAACAAAGTTTGTACCTACGTGTTCAGATAACAGGCAGTAATTTGATGGATATGTATACTAATATAGTGATCGTGTTTAAATATTAATAACTAATAAGGTATGAACTATGAAGTCGTGGAACCATATTCAGATGAGGAAACTACGCACGTTATATGGAAATACTTTTTTTTTTAACCTGTTTAGTGATTTTTGTTCCGTCATTTTTTCACCGGACAAATACATTTTCTATTTTGAGCAAAAATAAAGCCTACTTTTATGATTAAAATTTGTATGTTCGAAGACGATTAGAAATCTTCATCTATCATTCCAATCAGTCCAAAATATACATTAAGCGCGTTGCAGTTTTACAAATTAGTCATAGCCGGAAACTGTTTTTACATACGCGATATCGTCGACTTACTTGCCTCATTTTATAATACAAAAAATAAGGTCGACTTGTCGATTATTGATCTCATTCAAATTCAATTATTGTCTTCAAAACTTTTTAAGAATAAGTATTTGATAGCTGATAAGGATTCATGTTTTCATCTTCAGCTTTAATATGCATTAAGACCACATTATTGGTGCACGCCGGATGTATATAATGTACAGTCAATTATCAAATACAAATTTGGTTAATCAAACAAACATTTATTCGAATATACGATATGAATAGGTTCATCATTTTATAACGATTACTTTTAAGAGTGTTGTTGATTATCGATGAAGTAGAAGTTTGTTTAACGAGATTTATGAGTAAATAGCCTCATATTATATAACTCAAGGATACATTTTATTCGCATCATGGACGTTATTGTTATACCGTCGTTTATAAAATGATTAACAAACTAAAGTATGTCTAATTGATTTCAAATTTAACAGTTAGTAACACATCATACCTTGTAATGTTTGGACGTACGGCTCATGTTATAGTAGCGTGTATTAAGTAATATCAATGTTCACACTGTGGCTTACAACAAATAGTAAATATACCCGCGTGGGTTACTCAATAAATTCTTAGTTATTAGTTAGCTATTACTTATTATTTATTACTTTATTACTTTTAACACTTGCGTAAAACGTGTCTTTACTGTTTTCAACATCGCAGTAATAAATCGACAAAAAAACAATATATTGTTTTAAGTAATTGAGGAAAATAAAAAACATTAAAATAAAAATAGTATACACCACAACGTATTAAAACAAATTTTGAAATTTGTTGGAAAAAAACAATTATTAATTTTAACCGAGTGGAGGGTTGTATAATAATTGTCAGTAACAATGCAAGTACAACTGCTTTTTACTCATCATACTGTATTTGTCTACAGTATTTATTGATTTAGCTGTAGGTACATATAGACAGAGCCAAAGCATGCTCACCCCGTTTTGCTTTTAATAATTTATTTATTTAAATTCTGACTTTTGTCAGAACTATATGCTGACATAAATGACAAACAAATTGCAGTTAATTTTTGAAGAAAAAAAGAAAATTAATCAGAATGATTTGAAAACATCTGGACGCCCTTAAATTGGTATTTTAAGGGTAATGGTATAAAAAATTTAAATTATTAAAAATATTATGGTAAAGGTACTTGAAAAGTAAAAATTTATAATTCCAAAAATTATTAAAAAAAAGTGAGAGTGATGAGCATGCATGGGGAATCACTCTGTATGATAAATACTAAATACTGGTATAACAGGTACCTAACACATAAAATTAAAATATTTTTACCAACGTTCGTTGAAAGATACAATATTTATCACATCCAGCGATGATTTACACACGCCGACACATTAAGGTTTATTGCACCTATATACTTTAGAGTTTAGAGGCTTCAACACTAAAATAATTTACAGTGTAAGTGGCTACTTGCTATAGGTACCTTTACAAGTGCTGTGTATTAGATTTTTTAAATTTATCGAATACCTATATAGTTTATGTAATATGTCGTAACATTTTTTGGCAGATCAATATAATTATTCTGTACATCATCGCGATTTATATGTGAGGGAGTCTTATACAAATGTACGGATTTAAAATCAAACTATTTATTTTTGCGTTCAACGATAAAACAAAAATAGAGACAAAATGGTGTGTGACAGTTCTAATGACCGTGCAGGCAGTAGGTCAGGGTTTTCACGTGCACCGGCATTATAATTTTACCGAATAAAAAAAAAAAGAAAAAGAAATGAAAACCGCGATTTGGTACAAATGTGTGTGAACCTATATCAGCTATATATTATTGTGATTTGTGGCTATCGAAAAAAGTGTGCTTTCTATCGGGGTTTTGTTCGCGTATGCTTTGATAATGGCTACCTACGTGTGTACCGCGCAACGTTCGAAAAAAAAATTAAATGTAAAAAAAAATAATAGTGTAAGCAACTACACGCTCTTCGATCTCGTAAACGGCGCATGTGATGATGGTGGATATCTACGTATACCTAGACGGAATTTTCGAGATAGACCACAACCGGAGCGAACATGCAACTATACATATAATGTTATAACACTGTCCGCGGCGGTCACTGTCACACACGATCGGCCGTGCAGCTATATATATTGCTGTATTATCATATTATATAGAGTACGTACCTTATACATTATACTTATATTTTGCGCTCGTAATTAGGTCGGACAATCGAAACCGACGTCGGTTGGTCGTGTATATTTTGTACACTGTGTCGTGTGTTCAACGTTATAAATTATTGTCATTGTTATCGTCATCGTGGTCGTTGTTGTTGTTATTATTATTAACATTATTATGCTATCTGCACGCCCATCACAGTGTGTAGTTTTTATAGGGCTACCCCCTCTCACTGAAACGCGTTGGAATGTGTCGTCTATTCGGTTCTGAAATGTATACTTATACCTACTACCTAGGTATATATACTATATATTACTATGCTGGTGGATGACTGACCTGATATTATATTATAATGTATGTGTCGCGAAAATATGACGGACATAAAAACAATCGATTTCGATTCAAAACGAGATGATAAATTATGTTAATGGCCAATGGCGCATAGAACATTTTTTAATGTCATACAAATCGCAGCCTATACCTACATAGCATACAAACGCACTAAGTCAGGAAAACGTTTCGTTTTAAAAATTTCTAAAATAAAAATGAACCTATACTATTTCTGCTGACGTCAACATAATATAGAGATTATAGGTATTATGTTAATCGGGTGGCTACAGTTTTAGGGTGAACAAATCCTGTTTTCATGATTTACGTGGGTTATATTATGTGACTATATAGAATAATTTATGTGATTCATGTATGTATTCCGAAATATGTAAGTATTGGTTAGAACTCGAAAGGTAAACCATAAAAATATGATTATATTATACTACAGTCTGATAAGAAAATAAAATGCATAAAAGAAATTAAAATTATTAATTATTCAGCTAAACTATGAAATGCACATACATACCTATATGTATATACATACTTGCCATGTAGTTTACATATACTCGTAATCTCTGCAACTGTAGATTAATATGATATATATTAATTACAAGAAGTAACATTGCGAAACTTATCTCGTGAAATTCGATAATTTTGTTTTATTTATTATTCTGAGCAAACGAAACAATTGTCTTCTCGTATTATATATATTGACACACGTTTTTTTTTCGTAATTTACGGAGAGTTGAACGTCCGCTGTGATGTCGCGTATATGTACAGTTATACCACCACATCACGCGTATTATCTTGATAGTCTTAAGTATGCTTAACAGTAAACCATGGTAATCATTTAAACTACATATTTATATTATATTATACATAAGCCGCATCATAAGCTAATTTGCATAAGTTCTTAAACATTTTAAAAATCTTATACTATACTGTAGCAGCCTAGCTTTGAAGAAAAATAAACATAAGCTACACCGTATACGCAGTGTGCGACTATTAAAGTTTCCACTAAATCAAAATTCAATTGCTGTGAAAATGATATATATATATATATATATATAAAGTCAATTTAATATATAAAGCATAGCTACTTAACACGGTTATCTACTCTAGTAAATAACAGTGCTACTAACCAATACAGTATTACAGTTTATACTAGTTATTTCAAACGAATATAACTGCCATACAATTCAAATGGTTTCTTTTAAATTACATATAGGTATAATAATATAATAATATGTATTTTGTACTACGCGTATATTTTTGTATATCATTGTTTCTGTGAATTTTTGATGAGTAACGTCATGCGTTCTTCTTCCGGGCTCATCAGCGTTTTAATGAACGTTCTCCTACAAGATTATTAACTGTTATTCATTATTATTAATTGTAAACATCTACTTTCACTCTCATCGTCTATAACAATAACGAATGTATTATAATAGTTCGGAAGTGTTTCAATATCCGCTCGTTCCGATGAGCCGGTCTCGTGCTCGTCTTCGAAACGAAACAAATGAAAAAAAATTGAATTTCACACGATAAATATAATATATATTTTCAGGTGTTTGTGGATAAGATTTTGGTGTTGAAAGTTTCCGGTTCCCATTACTTCGGCGTAGTGGTAAATATTTACCTTTAAACTTTATAATACTGCAGATACCCGCAATAATAACATCATGTTTGCTCAATCTTATAAACAATCTTACTATAGGTATATTATAATTTTATGGAGGAGTTGTTGGTCATTATGAGTATAACAGCTTAAAAGAAAAACAAATATCGCATTATAATAGAGATTGTATTTTTTTTCTGGAGTAGGTACCTCCTCTATAGTCATGATATTATAGTATTATGATATTATAGTATTATGTGTATACCTGCAGCAGATTATAGTCTAGTGTTTGTCGGCCGAAAATCGAATATTTACCTACTCTTCGTATTTACACATAGTTTTTCATCAAACATCTTGCTTGCAGATATAGAATATACCTACGACATACCTAACTCGAGGAAAAAACTCGCAACCGTTATGTTAAACCATTATCATATTTGCCCGTGTGTGTGTAGGGGGTGGATATTATTATTTAACGATAAAAAAATTATATCTGACACCGAAGACGGACGCCGCTGTTGCCTGCAGTGGGACATGGCGTTATCGATAGTGACACCTGCTTGCGCACGCGATAAGGTTCACCGGCGGCGACGGATAACTCGAGCGGAATGATTCGGTACGCTCCACTCCCTCCTGCCCCCGCAGAACGATTTGCCAGCGACCAGAGGCGACGGTGCGGTACCCGGCTGCTCATTTTCGACTATTTAGCGGGCCAAACTGCGCCATACGTTTCATCGTCAAGTTCACGGCTATAATATTATAATACAACAAATTATATTTCAATAATTCATCATGAACACCACGAGCTTGTACCTATAGAATGTATAATATGACTAATTCATAAATTCATGAATTAAAAATGTTTTCGACAGTTTTTAATTTGCTTTTAAAATATAAGTTATAAAAATGGAGTTATTGCGATCTAGTGGAGAAGGCCGAAATTGAGGCTGTCTAAAAAATAAAGTAGGATATTATATTATCTAGATCCATTGGGCCTGTGTGCTTATGTATGGTATACCTACAATCAATTCTTTAAGACAAATTGTTAAAGAATTATCAATTAAATTCAAACGACGATTAATGAATCATTATGTATTGATAATACTAGGAATCTTAATAACTTGGGAATCTTAACAAATAACGTTTCGATTAGTATTATTTTACAATTATTTTTTCATTACTTCAATTCGTTATGCATTTGGAATATTTTTTATATATTTGTATATGAGCCAAGAGTTTGTAAAGTTGGCTAATATTGCAACAGAAATAGAACTTACAACAATTAAAAAAATCAATATCATTAAATTAAATTCATAACATATTATATATTTTATCATTATTTATTTATCCACCTATTTTACCTTTTTAGTTTTTTTTCATTATAAGTAGTTTTATTTGTATTTTATTAATTTAAAATTTAAATAGTTGTTAATTTATATAGATCGTAAAGAGTTTGATATATTTTTTTGAAATTTAATTTACCTACATTTTATAAATCATTTTATTTGACAAAGTTTGATCTTTTTTAATTATTGAATTTATTATTACTGTTTTGATATACTTGGCAGCTGACGTAGTACTGAAACCTTATGTGAAGCACACATGAGGTGATAACTGATGATGATACTATATTACTATATCCATGGCCCGCGTAGTATAGTTTTAGAAGAAAATACGTCTAGTGTAATGGCCATTATTATTCATAATATCGTGTAATGTTGATATTTTCAGGATGAAATTTCACGCTGCGGACCTCACCGGTTATTGCTAGATGTATTTTTAATTTAAATTATAAAGAATCTTTTAATTAAACGTTACTGATTTTTATTTTCAATAAAAAATAATGCTGTCGTTTCGCATAGAGAAATCTTACATAATATTATAGTATTTAAATTTTATATACCTATTTGATGGCTATATCATAATCTATACTTTTGATAGTCGATTTAGTTTCACCAACCTAGTATAGTAATAGTACTAATAATTAATAATTTAAATTGCACTTATATCTTATAATGCATACGATTTCAAAATAATAAATCTCTCTTAGAATATAATTTCAATTTTCTAGATTTCGTTTCAAGACACCGCAGCAATACGATCTACTATTATAGGTATATATAAACTACAAAGTGGTGTAATCACATGAGATATACTTACACGAATGTAATACATAACAGGTATATATATTATATATAGTGTGTATAATATGTATGTATATATGAACCCATTATAGTTTTTCATTTATTCCTTTCACTTTTTATTATGGCCGATTGTAACTTGTAAGCGTATAAGCTTACCATCTGTATCTGTGTTTGTTTAATTTGAGTAATAATAATAAGACATGTTATGTTTGTCAACTAATATCATCTTTAATAAGATCTTATTTTGTACATATGTATTGCAATCGCAATAAATGTATTAAAATTATTTCGAGTATATGAAAATAATATTGCTTACGGATGTCAAAAATAAATAAGCACTGCCTTTTAAAGGCACATATTTTGTGTTCGCTGTAAAATATTTAATGAAACCATCATTATTTTTGGTTACATCGTCCTATATATAAACATACTAACAAATGTAATTTCTAACATTTTGAGAGTTCATAATGCTCTTTAACTGTAAAATGTTATAATATAGTTTCTCTAATTCAAACCAAGATGGTCCAAAAGAAATATGAAATGATTGTAAATTTACTAACTACCAAAATTAACTTACCGTACATGAAATTGACAAGTTGTACAGTGTAATTACATTTTTGTATGTAGTTCTCGATTTGAAATATTATTTTTTTTATTCTGACTATTTTTATAATCAGTACGATTTTAACGAATTGAGTTTGTTTGACTGAAACCATGTGTACAGCACGTATGTCTATACCTACCAGTTTATAGACACGATTTTTCGTTTTTATTCGTACAATGAATTGATACTACACCTTGAATAAATTTAAATAATAAATTCGCATACTCGACACAATGGTATTCGACGACGATTTCAGAAATCATTCATCCTTGCCGAGGCATCACTATATAGTCAAACGCCCACAACACTACAAAAGGTTGTCGTCGTTTTTTAATTCATATCGAATATGCAAAAACAAACTTAAACGTGCTCTAAAGATTACTATTTCGCCTCATACAAAAGAAGGAAATTATGTTCGCGCATAATGTTCGTGACCCGAGTGCCTACGTGCTCCACGAGATTTGCCAACCACGATTTACATTCCATCAATTGCATATCGTATATTATATACACATCCTGACGTAGGCCACATGTATGCCGCCTGAATATCTTAAAAAAACATCGATGTCTCAATTTTAAAAATTCAGTATACAACTGGTTTTTTGGCGACTAAGTCGATTAAAAATCCATCATATCTATACAATAAGAGTCACATGAATGTGAAAAAACAATGTTTCAGGTCCGAGGTATTTCTGATTTTATTCATATTGTAAAATGTAATAACTAAAATACAATAATGTATTATAATAAATACATATAAGTTTACAATATTTATGACTATAATATGAGTTATAAGTTTATGACCATATATTATTATGTATGGTGGACTACGATATTATATGTTATTTTAACAGTTAATAACATATTATACGATACATGTTGAATTCAGAATCCAGCAGTCCAATGCTTATGTAGTTATGTATATGCCTATGTTTAGTTTATAGTACCTAACTGGACAGAATTTTAGCACGTTCCTTAGTTTTTTCAATTTATCAACATTAATTATAGCCTTTAAAAGACACTTTGTGATGTAAGAGACTTTTTGCATTTTTATTTGTATTGCACTATTTACATACACATGACGATAATCTTGCATTCGAACATTATCTATTGGATTCGGCGAAAGAGTAGGTTTATGAAACATTGAATGTCGCTAATGATAGGGTTAGTACATTGTTGCATGCACCTGCTTGCACTGTACCTACCTATAATGTGTAACCGTGCAAATATTATTGTCGTTTAGGTTTACGCGTGGTTATTGTTTCCGTTATTGAAAAAAAAAATGGTATTTTTGTAGGAATTACCTTCAGTCGCTACAATTTACGATCGTTTTCCGAATACTAAATATTTAGAACATCATCATACAACAATATGTGCATATATATGAGGATATGACCTACGCGCTGTTTCAAGTCGTATTTACGTGGTTACTCATTAGTCTTTACAATATGTTCAAGTGCAAAAATAATATCATTCTCACCTCCATATAGGTGTGTGCACTTATGCGTGTGTGTACAACCAGGAAACGACAGCCAAAAATTAAATGCAAACTGCGCATATTTCGCAAAAAAAGGTTCTTCCGATGATTTTGCAATGTTTATATTATGAAATAATTCAATACTGTAGTTATTATTTCATAACAGGCATATCTTACCAATTATAATATCAATAGATCACAATATTATGCAATGAATGGCATCGAAGTTCAATAATTTGTATTATAAAAACATAATATTTCAGTTTTAAAAATTAAATTAATTTAACTTGTTTCTTCTATGTTAACATAATATTATAATATATTAAAACGGAGAAGAGACTTACTTCAGTGTTTTCAATTAATATGTCGACTTGATGAAAAATGATTCTTGTTAATTGTTAAAATATGTGTTTGTCTACCAAAAATAATTTGCGTCATATGGAATATTATTAAAGTGTATATATAACATATATATTGTACATAGTACCGGCGGTATTTACAATATTTCAATATATATGTATATATACACACCTACAACAGTGAGCGCATTAGCCAGTTATCAAACAGCGATCGCGTTCAAGACGAGGAGGGAACGCTGGAAAAATAACACAACAAATACGAGCACTTACGGGGTGATCGCGTGGCCGCGGCCGGGGGTAAATCACAGGAGCGAGCGGTGCCGCAGCGTAGTTGTGGATCGCGACCCGTTTGCCTTGGAAGCATTCCGACGCATTTCGCGGGTCGTAATATGCGTCTGCGCGTGCGGGCACAATGTAGGTACCTACATTTTACTCACACCCGTGATGCCTGAGTTATGCGTGATATGTATATAGGATGTCTCAGTGGCGCAATTTGGTTCACATTTTTGGTGTTGCAAACTTTGTTTTTATAATCTCATAATGGATACCCCTCTTCTGTCCTGTCCCGCTATGGTCTTGGTCGTCTGATACAAAAATGTGTGTGGAAAGGGTCAACACGTATTTTTAAAATCATTTCAACAATATATTGATGAACGTTATGGTGAGGTATGATTTACAAGCTGTAGAAAAATGTTTTTTGATCTCTATTTAGTACTGCATTTCTTAAATAAATACAACGTATAGGACCTACAAATTATGATTTGTAATTATCAAATTTTAGCTAGGTGGAGGATAAGTAGTGAAGTACCTACCTATATATAGCATGTATTATACAACGCCAACGAACCTGTATGAAAATACAAATGTCTCGAGACACCCTATATATTAATATACATTGTATAGGTAGGTAGGAAGGTAGAGTTGCTGCAGCTGCGAACCCATTTGTTGTTGTTGTCGTCGCCATTGGAGTATTCCGTTCAAGGTCGCATGCCAGGCAGATATCCTATATACCCGACGACGACGACAAACCCACAAGAGGGCTTATGGGCGAGGAAGAGGTGAGCGAGGGACAAAAGCGCCTGTTGTTAGGAACGCCTCTCGACGAGTATAATATAATATATTATAAATTATAATAGAATTTAATCTCATCCGTCGTTAGGTGTGTTGTTATTGTGCGTTTCTGCTTGTGTATATTGTGTTTGTGTGCAAGTACATTTGGGTCATCGTCGATCTGACCGCTTTTTTCCCCTCATCGTTATTATATTATATTATATTATCGTCAACGTGATGGCGTATGATGGCGTACCTATAATCCACTGTAATAATAATATCAATTTTGGTTTCTTGATATTTCAGGTATTATACTATACCAGTATACCACTAAGTAGGTACTATACCCTCGGAGGAGACCCTTTGTAGATATTGTTTGGTTGAATCTCAAATTTACGAATTGTGAGAACCTAATGGGTAATGACACATCTGTACGAATCTCAATCACCGTGAAATTTCAACTTTAGCTATCGTTTTATGAGCAGGGCTAATCGTTTTTGAGTAATGGTAATCAATACTTCTATTACTACCGACTTAAACTTCTTCTTCATTGACATTGCAACTCTCCAAGAGTTTTTATTATTAAAAAAAATAATATTTTAAAAAATATTTTTTTTATTTTTTTTATTAGCCATTATTACTACCTACTAATAATATAAATAATGAAAAAATATGCAAGCAACTTTATCCCAATACATTGTTATTTATAAATATTTAATTGCAGAATATTCAACTGTACTTACCTATATTTATTGTGAAAGTTAAAAAAAAAATATAGTATAATATCATGAATTCACGACAATAGTACATGAATGAAAAATCGTCTTACGTGAGAACTAGAATATATATCGTGATTTTTGTGCCCCACTGCGACAGTATCTTAAGCCATTTTATAATGCGACAGTTTCTTTGAAGAATGAATTAGTTTAATAATCATTTTTCCATTTTTTTTTTTATTAATTATTTTCACATGCCATTGTAAATTATAATTTTTTTCTAAACCGTATATCTAATAAACTAATAACCTATGCAATCACATATCTTTGTCACGCTCTAGTTAGATCGGAAATCTAAAGAAGCCTTTGCCGCCAATTTCTAGATCGTATATTTACGACGCGTGTATGTGTATAGATATATATATGTACACATTCATATTACGGATATCTATATAGGACCTCGGGTCGAATGATTAATCGTCTCGAGATCGCATAATGACCCACCACACACACACACACAACACGGCTATTGATGTATTACGAGGCAAACTCCATCGTAGCGAACCTTGTTCTGCAAGATTTTATACGCAGTTGCAAAACTAACCAGGATACCGTGGGAACCATTTGTTTTACATCGTACGTTGGTATAAGTGAAAAATAACACAACTTACGGTTCATGTAACGTACTTACGTACTAGCGCCCTAACATTCTCAAATTTCTTATGTAAATAGATTATCCATTTTAAACTTTCGTTTTTTAATCAAACTTTCCACCGTAACTGATTTATTCAATCCATGCATAACCATCATTGGCGTTATTATAATAAACAGTAATAACTATTGTTTACTTATTATTTATATTTTTTTTAGTGCAAAATAATTGTTGCATTATGATATTATAAGCTACACTCACTATATTACTATTGTACTGTAGTACTGTTATACGAGTTTAGACGTGTATCTGCGTATAGCAACTAACTATTTTATGTTTTGGTTAATTTATTACGAACCATACTGAAAATATCTTCGTGACTATTGCTATCCATTGCCTAAATAAAGTGCTGCAAAATTAGAAATCACATTAAAAATAAACTAGAATTTAAAGTATACTACATATTATGATAATATGAAGATTAAATATTTTATTTTTTTATATAATCATATTTAGGCAATGTATATATCCCCATCTATATTTATATAGATACGCCAAATTATATACATTGCTCATATGATGACAATTATTATTATTAACTACCAATGTTTATTTTCTAATTTCAAACCAGTTTTTCAAGAGCAAATACCGCTGTAAATTGTTGAGACTAGTTATCATTTTCGGTTGGCCTATTACAACTCATAGTTAGGTTATATAGATTTCATTTTGACATTTAAAATTTTTCTCGAAATAATATGATATCTTCAAACAATTGAAATCTATTCCACCGTTTGAACACGCCGTCGTCGTCGCTGGTAGTTTATAGCATAATTCATAACAATTAAAATTTCTCAACGTTCTTTCCAGGGCGGGTCGTGGACTCGTGGTACACGATACTATCGTGGTCCAGGAAAACAATAGACCAACTCAGTATTATTTCGGTATTGAAATATTACACGGCGTATTGTTTTGGGTGTTGTGAAATTGACGCCGTTGTTTAATTGACCGTCGTGAACTGTGAGCGAACAATGGGGGGCCCCTCAAACATCATACATATATATGTAGGTACAAACGATCATCACGTGCCTTGTTTTATGTAAAAATATTTAAAACGTATACCTGCATACTCGAAGATCGTAATTTCGCATACTCTCGAAAACCATATTGTACACAACACATTAGCAGTAGTATAAAAGAGGTATATTAAATAAATATTATGTATGTCTGATGTATACAGTGGTACCTACGCGCGTTTGGTACACACACCATTATGATGTAGGTACGACCTTCCAAGGACAGGCGGCGTTGATGAGAATTTAATATTCGCTCACGGTTATTTTCTCGTAAACATAATATAATATATTCGTAAAACTAAACGTATTACATATTGACATTATTTTCAAATGCATTTTCTATGTAGGTACCCGTCGCTTTGTTTGCGACCACATATCCATGATTGCACACGACGTATTAAAATTGTTTAAAGTAGAAAAATAGAAACTAAATTTGAATATTTAGTATTTACGGTCGAAGAAAGCAACTATAAACATAAAAGAAATGTCTGACCGTATGATTGTCAATTATATATAGTATAGTTAGAACATTGTTTAAATTGGCAAAAGTTTAAGCTTGTATAGAAATGGAGTGTCAGTTAAAAATAATAAAATACAACTTTTAAGTGTTCAAATATTATTTTAGTTTTGTTTTTGTGTGGTGATTTAAAGTGACCGGGGTTTGAAAAACTAATTGGCTTTCACAGACTAAAATTAATAATTATTAATTACTATTTATTCTATGAAGTATACAATAAATATATTGTCAATACAACCAACAAAATATTGTAAAACTATTGTTTACTGGTCTACAAAGAGAAAAATAATAATAGAATAATGGAAATAATTGTATCACTAAGTGTTAAATTAATATTTTTGATTTTAACAATCATCATTTAAACTAGTGTCATAAATTATAATACAAAAAAATTTGAGTCTTACGTCATTTACGTAATGTTTAAGTTCCTTTGGCAGGTGTCAAGTACCAAATTGAACATGGAACTAAATGGTTTTATTATAAAAACTATTCGTTGTTTGCCCATCTAAAATCATCTCCCAACTGATTTTAAACCGCATCAATACGTAAGAAATATATTGCACTGCTGCTGCAGTCATTTGAGTTTAAATTGCTTCGTCTCCGAACCATTGACCTTGTTAATTTACTCTTCCGGTGCATAAAGACAGCAATGGAAAAACGATAATCATTACAAGGAGTATTTTTTCCTGTCGACTGGAGGAGAACTGTGATGTCCGACGATCCGTATCGGCCTACGGGCTACTATAGCGATGAGAAATAAAAATGCTTACAGCGATATACACACTATTGGTTTTTTATCGGTCAACAACGATGTTGTATAACAACTTTAGTGAATTGTTTACAGTAAATGTTCTATAAATCATGAGAATCGTATACGAAATTCGTACAGTATTGAAAAAAACGAAGGAAATTAACCCAAAGGGCGTATACAATGAGAAAAATCGACAAGAAACCGTTGCAGACCATTCACTAACTAGAACATAATATCAAACGGTTCACGTATTCGTCGATGTTTATAATTCGACGATTTTTCGTTTTTGGAATGTTAGGGTATATCAATATAACTAAATCTACCGCTATGAAGTAGGAACTATATTATTACGTATTGTATAGTTAGTACATTTTGTCTACTTCGTTGTGTGTTATTTTTTTTCGAGACACATACTTAAGCATATCAAGTGAAAGTGAATGGTTTATTATAAAAAAAAACGGTCTAACTACATTTGGCAATGATTTTAGTTCAATTGAACATGCATTTGCATATTGTATGTAGAATGTAGATACGTCACTGGAAAGATTCACTTCTCTCATTGCCGATATTACTTCATATCCGTCAAGTACAGAGTCGAGTATGTGTATATATATTTGCAATTTGTGTGTTGTATTTACCTATATACATATAAGTGTATTAACGGTTTGAATTGCATCAGTACCGCTTGTGGTTTTAGATGTATATGATAATAACAATAATTGAAATCCGCGTGAGAAATAAGCAATTCCACGAGGTTTGCAAGAGTGCAGTATGAGTGAAAGAATGAGAGAGAGGAAAGAGAAGTATCAGAATCTTATGAGACGAGAAAAACGAAATCCTTCTATTTGTAAATTGATTTTAATCATATAATAGAAATCGGAAATTAATTTACGCTTTTGAAATCAACATTAAATTCTCGTCGAAAGAATTAATAAAAATACTCATTTAGATAATAATTGAATTGTGATTACTGATTAGTGATTACTGCAGATCATTGTAACCACGTATATTAAATACGTTTATTTTATTGGTTTGATCATATATGTGAGAAATTAAAAAACAAAAGGTTTGAAAGTATCGATTGACAAAAGATAATAACTTTTTCCTCTTTCCTGTTCACCGTAATGCGATGTTTGCCGATAAATTGTGGTGTTTTCATACTTATTAGTCATGATGAGTTTATGACGTATTCATCTTGAACGTTAAATTAATATCATTTTTTTTTTAAGTGCTTTTTTTAGTACATTGCGAATTTTATAAAACATACACGAAAATATAAAATAGGTATTTTAATAATCCGGTATCTATGATGTGTTGTATTCATGTTGTCAATGGATTTTTATTATAAAAATATTTTCCGCAAAAGTTTAAATGTAGGCTAACTGACTCGAGCGGGGTCGTTTACCTTCAGCAGGATTTTTTTTATATATAAGTACTGTGTCATCCGTATTTAAGATCAGCTCGTGTCACTCGATAAGGAATCGAGAGAAAGTGGATAAAAATGTTTTATTTAACAGAAACGCATTGTTTTTACTTCTGTAATCACTTAATCGTTTTTTTATTTCAAACGAATTTTCGCTATTCACTTATAACTGATTAAAATATATTTATTATTTATTTGCAATATTTTACTAATCTATGATGTATATTCTTTTTACAGAACAATTCGAAAAATACGGAAAAAAAAAGTACAAACTCATCATCTTATAGGGTAAGTAACTAAATAAGGATAAAAACCATGTAGACATTGTTGCGTGATAAGTACATGCTCATTGATGATGTTTTATTGACCAAACGGTAAATTGACCGTTCGATGTTATTGATATTTGTATTGTATATTATTTTATGCCTGAAGAAAGTATGAGTACTGTATGGAAATTCTTCAAAAAAACTTTCGTATTCACTAATTCACTTACAGTAAATTTTACGCCTCTTAAAGTCTCCACGCGCTGCACATAAAATAATGTAATACATTTGCAAAATACATATTATCATTATGTATAGCATACAATTTGACATGTAATAATACGCATATAATATGTAGAAAAGTATTCAATATATTTAAGAATAATAAGACGAAATTAGAAAACTATAAAATTAAATTAAAAATAAGTTACGCTGGCTCGTATAGTTAGTGTAGACCACTCTGTGTATTTAATTAATATTTTAAATATTTTAATACATATTAACAGATACAGCCGCTTTTTATATTTTTTAGCACCCCGCGGGCTTTCACGAGAACTGATTTATGCTGGTTGATAAGAAAATAGTATAATATCGATAACAAAACAAAAAATTGCCTTGTTCTTAATGATCGTGATAATATTCTGTTTTATTGGCCAATTCCAATGAAGTAATAGTTATAAAATTTAACTTTTCCATTACTAAAATATTGCCACAGTATGCATATACGTATATTTATTTTATATTACATTATACTATTAGCTGTGATTATAGTAGGAGTGATAGGTGACATAACTGACGAATTAAATGTTTGAATTAAATAAAATTGCTTTTAGTAATTTCACCTAAATAATACTTTAGCAATAATGAATTAAAAGGTACTGTACTTTAAGCTATTTCATGAGGAATTACTTATTGTTATTTAATTGTATCGAATCACTGTTGTATTTTTTGGTTTTTTTAATAAGAAACTTAATTTAAATAAAACTTGAATTAGGTTTAATCATTTTTAAGATTAAACATTGGTATACTATTGAAATATTTATATCGTATTTTCGACGAATAAGTGTTTTCGAAAAAAATTATTTTGGTATTACTTATATAATTTTAAATTATACCATTATAATGGGGAATTGTGTTGTGTGATTCAGTATTTAGATTTTATGAGAAACATTTTTTAAATAACCACAATTGTTAATTAAATCATATTGTAAACGTTATATTCTCAGTGATCATTGTATATAATGCTAAAACATATTTCTAGAGTAAATAATCATTTATGTCCATACAGTAGGTATTATTATGCCATTAAAATATTTATGAAAAATCCATGAAATCATTGTTGATAAAATGATTGCAAAGTGAGGTCTATGGGAACGTTCTATTGGCAGGCCTCGGGATACTCAAACCTCAGGCTCATGAAAACACAATATAGCCCGTCATAATGTTAATTGTAATAACATTAGGTCACGATTTTCTCTATAATTTTTTATAAATTGTTTTTGGTTTTTGCAATTTAAGATCTACTGATTATGACCTGGCGGCAGTACTCGTTGAGGGTAAAAGGTGAAAATCAAACGTTTAAAAAAGAACTACGTTCGTCGTCCTTGACAGCTTCTATTTATCAACACATACTTGTATGCTGAATTACCATTGAAAAATGACTACTCCCACACTAAATACCTATAATATAAACATAATATGTGTTCTTGTAAATATTATTATATACATTATATAAAGACATTCCAGCTATCTTTTTTTTTACATTACGTAAACACTACAATTAATAATAACGAAATTATTTTAACAAATTAGAAAATTCTTTAAAGAGTTCACATATGACCGTCATTATAATACCTACCTATTACACAAATATTATGTATATCGGAGTAATAACAGTTAATTGTTGTTATTTTAATATACTTTTCTGCATGTGAAATAACATTTAAAAAATAAATAAATAAAACATAAACTCAGCAGCTTTCCAAGTTGTTATTATTTAACTAAATAAAAAATACAATGTATATTTGTAACATTTTAAATTAAATATACATATTAACGTAATATACGTCATAACTATTAACTGCAGGTTTAAGACTTTTAATTTTAAAAGAATAATGACTTCTTAATACTTTATTATGCTTAAAATATTCAATTATATTTCATAAATAAAAAACAAGAAGTGCTGTGTTAAAATGTCTAACATGATTCTCTAATTTTAAAATATTTTGTTTAAAACTAATTACCTAAACATTTAAAATCTGGCTATCTATTATACATATATCTATATAATTATATAAAACGAAACAAGAAAAATCCCTTA